>NC_089220.1:59895747-59992251 GCF_963924675.1 Phocoena phocoena
AAGACACAAGAGGGAAGAGATGTGGGGATATATGTATATGTAGAGCTGATTCACTTTGTTATAAAGCAGAAACTAACACACCATTGTAAAGCAATTATACTCCAATAAAGATGTTTAAAAAAAAAAGTGGCAGGGAAGTGCTATGCCATCACATACCCTAAATAAAGGAAAACAGGATATGTGTTAACATGTCTAATGACCACTACAGAAATATAGCCCCTTTCAAAGCACTCATGAGCATAGCAAGAATAATATCTTTCAAATGAAATTATTTTACCAAGAAGTATTTCATCCATTTCTTAGGTCTATAGGCTCATAGGCCCAGAACAAATTAGAATTTTAGTATACATGGACAAGGTGACCCACAACATGACTAGAATATCATTCTCCATTACGAATTGGTAAGTATGAGAAGAGATTGTAAAAACTTCTTGTCATGGAGGTTTAGTATTAGTTTCACATTTGTGTTCTGTATATTTGAGTTCAGAAAGACCAGTATCTTTTGAATGTGAACTTTAGATGGCCAAACAGTTTAAATAGTGTATAAGTAATCATAAATATTTATTACATAAACACATGCTGTTTATGCCTATATACTTATATATTACTTAGCTAACAAGTGGAAAATGAATGATCAGTGGTGACTGTGGATCTCTGTATATTTAGCATATATCCTGGATGACCTTGAGAGCACAGTATATGAATTTTTAAAGTCTCAAGTTAGAGTATTAGAATAAGAACCACTTTTGAATTTATTCCGTAATTATTTCAGTTATGTGTAACATATAATTTACCATTCCTGTATACAATTTGGATTGTATCTGTTGTATCCTGAAATCTCAAATTCCTTGAAAAATCATTTTATTTGATGAAATGAAAGTGTGGTCCGTAGGGGCTGGCTCGGAAGACAATCCTAATGGGAGACTGTGGGCTCCATGTAATCAGCTGCATCCCTCTCTGGCCATGTCTGGCAATCTCCAGTCAATGCTGTGTGCTTCAGCTCTTTGTGTCCTTAGGAGTAGCTACTTGAAATCTGTGAACACATTCAATATTCAAGTTTGAGCCTCTGCTAGTGGGTATGAAGAAGTATAAACTTGCGACTTCAGCAATTGTTTACGTATATCCATATATTTATACTGCAAAATATGACTTATTCCATTGATATGACTTGGGTAAGCTTAAGATATATGCTTAGATTTTAGATTTCAGGTGTTGAGATTAATGTTGTTAAGAACTATTGTTTGGAGTGGAAGGGAATACATGGGCCTTCAAGATGGTGTATAGCGGTAGCGGTTGTGTTATTATTGTTCTAATGGCAGTACGTTGACAATAATACTAATCTCAGTATGTCATTCTATTTTATTAATAATTATGTTGGGAATGCTTGTAATAGTTATGAGTTAATAGATGGTGATTGCACTGTTATTATACTATGGTATAATAACAATAAATATAAAAAGATAATTTTATGTCAAGTTTCTGAAATAAACTGAAGTATAAAATTATGAGTCAATAGCTATTAAGGGTATAAAGTAAAGGGTGCTTGAATGGGTAATGCTTTTAACTTCTCTATTTAACCTGACTAAAAATGATTTTCAGATACTGAGTAATAAGTGGACACAAAGCTTACCTAAAGCTCTTGAAAATTGTGAAACATCAATGGCACCAAAAAGCACCCAGTGCTATGTTATTGGTACCTTCAGTGATGTATTTGAGCTGACCAACTCAGACTTTAGACATTTAACTATGCCACTGTTACCTAGACTTTTTGGATTCTTCATAAAAGACTCAGGAAAATTATATTTTTCAGAACTGTCTCATCAACATGCAATCAAGTGTGTTCTGTGTACTTTCACAAGAACTGACTGTCAGTAATGACTACAAAATAATATGTATTTCTGGGTATGCATGTGTGTACACACACATAAGGATGAAACTGTTATCAGTTTATGTTAAAATATCAAAATTGGTTGTCTCCTTGAGATTTTACACTGCAAAATATATCAGTTTGTTTTGATAGCTTTCAGGTAGGCTTCACAGTGTGGTCTTCTGCCACAGTTGTCATTTCTAGGTTACCATCTTGAGGACTCATATCAAGCATCTACTAACAATGATCTTAGCTCTTGTTTTCCACTTATTCCCCTCTCTAGCTTTCTTCCATTCTCCTACAATACAAGGTTTTCCTGGGAAGTTGCATTATTTTCATTCTCCCTCAGTTCACTGATGTGACCCGTAAGAATGCAATTTAATGTATGTCAGTGTTGCAGATGAGCCAAGGAGGTAGGTGAGGCATAGCAGGACTAGTGTAGGCATGTCTTAGTGCTCATAATAGGGTAGCTATCCTAGTCCCCTTCATACACAAACATACTGATGGATAGGTGAGGAAGGGAGGTGTTAAAGTGACTAGATTAGGTCCAAGATGGAGTTGCTCATGCTAAACCCAATGTCGGCAAACCAAAACTTAAGTTTCTATGCTTGACTCCCCCAGAAAAGGAAGGCGCAGGTCAACCAATCAGCTCTTGCTTGCTCAGCACAAGTTACCAGCTCTAAGACTTCCCTTTGCTTGGCATTTGCTGATTGGCTAAAGTAACCCTGCTCTAGCCAGTCAGCAAATGCCAAGTATAACTTCTTTGTTGCTGCTCACTTTGGTCAGTAGAAATCTCTTACCTTGTACAGCTCATTGGAGCTCCTTTCTATCCACTAGATTTCATGCTCTCCGATTCATGAATTGTTGAATAAAAACCTATAAGATCAGTAAGCTGTATGTGGAAGAGTTTTCTCTTAATAGAAGCAAGGACTGGGAAGCATTGTAGATAGAGTGAGGGCAATCAAGGACATCGGAGTGAAATCAAGGTGGTTCAGAATGACAATGGTACACTAGGTACCTTTTCCTATGTTGCCAATTAAGGAGATACATCATCTTATTGCATCACTCATATTAAGGCTGAGTCTGCTTAGATTGAATCATAGAGGCACTTCTGCATATCATTTAAACCAAAAGGAAAAATCCTCCTGGTTTACTTGAATTTTCTAGATAGTGTAGGCAAACATGTGTTTTAGGTCATGAATTATGCAGAAAATTTCTTTAGTTCATCATTATACTTTTTTCCCTGAGCTTTTCACAAATACAACTTTTGTGTGAAATATAAAAGGAATAGAAATGTGTATCAGAGACTTATATTTTTCTTAGATTTATGTCTTATTATTCAGGCTGCCACCTAATTTCCTCTGGAGCTATCATGATTTTGTATACACCCTGAATACATAGCCATTTGCTTATTTTCTTTGGCACTGTGTCTGATATTTGCTGTATACTTTGGGAAACCCCTTTCATATTTAGGAAGATCACTGGCCACCTACAAAGAAATAATATTATATTCTTTGACATTTTTAATTTAAACGTTAAACTTTTTCTTTTACAGTAGAATCCCGTAGTGATCGAGGTACAATGTCAGAAAAGCCTAGAGTGTCTCCATTGACCATGGAAGTTAAGAGAAGGGATATTGTGAGTAATATAAAGGAACCATGCTTGATTGAGTCTGCATTTTGTCCATTTGTGTTATTACCTGTTTGGAGGCATATAATGCTTCTAATAAAACAAAGTCACGTTATGGAAACTTAGAAGAACATGGGAAATTGTCTCATTTTCTAATTCTTCCCTTTGACTCTGCAACTCTTCCTCCATCACATGGAGAACATTGGATTTATTCTGCTTAAGCTGAACTTTACCTTTGCCTTGGATTCATTGATTATTTAGTGTACATGTAGTTTAGGAAAGAGGAGGTGGGAGCTGACATTTTGGGTTTTAAAGGTGGGTTTTGTGTGTGTATGTGTGTGGTTGGATATGCAAAGGAAAGACAGATTTCTCAAGTTGTTTACCCTTCCAGCTCCAATTAAGCTGTACACTTTCAACACATTCAAATGAAAAGCCAGTGAGTACCTCTGGTAATTCCCTGCAAACTGCAGACTCCTCTAGGAGATAATTGAGATTTGAGCCTAATAAGATCAAGTGATTCCCACTGAAGACTTTTAAAAAGAACTCAAGCAAGAGGTCTGCTAATCTCTGCATGCTAACTACTCTCTTCCATGACAGAGCTTCATCATATGCTTTGATAAGAGTCACATGTCTCTTGATACCTAGTGCCACTCTTGCTGATTCCCACTTGCTGGGGACTGGTGAGCTGGGGAAGGAGGAGGCCTGGGCAGGACCTAATGAGTTGTACTTACCTAGAAGTGATTAGAGATAATATCACTGCAAATAATACCAGGCCCCTGTGAAAGAAGTCAAGGTCACACAAGGACACGATTCAAATCGCAAGGGCACAGTTAACGCAAACTAAAGTTTATGCTGGGACCTGTCAATGCTCCCAGTTACCTTTGGATCAAGTAGATGCTGATTAATACCTCCTCAGAGGTCCTCCTTGATCTGGCTTCTGCCTACACCTCCATCTTTTTTCTATCTGATTCCTAATTCCAACTCTCCTCTAGGCCAGTGAACTTCATCCCTTTCCTCAGAGAGTCTTGTTCTCTGTGACCTCTAAGCCTGCATCCACAGGCTCTGCCTGGTTAACTGTCTAGCTCAGGGAAGCAGCACTTTATTATTAAGGGGAGAGTCAAATCTCTAAGGAGAAATGTGGAAGAGGCTTCAGCATCCAGCTAAGATTTTCCAGTTGATATCATTAGGAACATTTAAAGGACATGGAAAAAGAGAGAACCTTCAATGAACAATGGGTAGCCTGCTGCATCATTATTGTGTAGCAATAAATGCTTATAATTTTTCCTAATCTTAATCAACCACATAGACATTCTGCATTTTAGGTTCCTGACAGAACTGTTAACTTGAGTCAGTTCCTTGCTACTCAAGTCTTTCTCCTAGAGCTTACTTAGAGAAATAATCTTCATGGAGGGACATGTGATCTATTTATTTCTATAGGTGAATGTTACCCCTTGGATCAAGTCACATTATCAGAGAGCAATGAATGGCTTTATGTGACTTACAGGTTGATGTCCTGCTCTTTATGCACTATGTGATATCTCACCCTTTATGAAGCAGTTATATGTAAGTGGCTATATTTAGTAAGGGGATGTTGTTAAATATGATCCATACTTGATGGTCCAGCAACTCACTCATAGGTATATAACCAAGTTAAACTCCTGTACATTTTGGTTTTTTTGATGTGGACCATATTTTTAAAGTCTTTATGAACTTGTTACTATATTGCTTCTGTTTTATGTTTTGGTTTTTTTGACTTCAAGGTACGTGGGATCTTAGCTCCCCAACCAGGGATCGAACCCTCACCCCTTGCATTGGAAGGCTAAGTCTTAACCACTGGACCTCCAGGGAAGTCTCTCTGTACATTTTCAACAGTAGACATGGGCACAGTATTCATAATACCAATGTTCACAATAGCAAAAGCCCCCAAGTAACCAAAACACCCACTAATGAGAAAGTAAATGAACAAATTGTATTATAGTCACACAATGGCAGGTTATAAAGCAATCAAAACAAACATAATAACATACATTAATATGTCTAAATCTTATTTTTGGTTGCTTTAAAACTTTTTAAAGACTATATTTCAGAGCACTTTAAGAGTCACAACAGAATTGAGAGGAAGGTACAGAGATTTCATATATACCACCTGCCCTCACACATGCATATCCATCATTAAAATATCACACAGAGTATTTTCACTGTCCTAAAAATCCTCTGTTCTCTGCCTATTCATCCATCCCCTCTCAAACTCCTGGTAGTCACTGATCTTTTTACTGTCTTCATAGGTTTGCCTTAATCTGAATGAATCTTAGCAACATAATATTAAATGAGAAAATAAGTCCTGAAAAATTGCATATAAAATGATACCTTTTTAAATTTTATTTTTATTTTTTTATTTTTTTTCAGTATGCAGGCCTCTCACTGCTGTGGCCTCTCCCGTTGCGGAGCACAGGCTCCGGACGCGCAGGCTCAGCGACCATGGCTCACGGGCCCAGCCGCTCCGCGGCATGTGGGATCTTCCCAGACCGGAGCACGAACCCGTGTCCCCTGCATCGGCAGGCGGAATCTCAACCACTACGCCACCAGGGAAGCCCGATACCCATTTTTATGAAGTCGAAGACAACTAAAATAAGAAAAAAAATTTAGGAATACATATAAATTCAATATACTTATATAGAAAGGAACTCAGAGAATGAGTAACATGTGATTTAGGATAATGGTTACCTTTGGTAGAAGGATTCTGGGTATTAGGTTATGTTGGGACCATTGAGTTGCTGTAGGTTAATGTCAGGGTCCTAGCTGTGATTATGAGTGGTAGATTCATAGCTGCTTATTGCATTATTAAAACTAACCAACTGGGCTTCCCTGGTGGCGCAGTGGTTGAGAGTCCACCTGCCGATGCAGGGGACGTGGGTTCGTGCCCCGGTCTGGGAAGATCCCACATGCCGCAGAGTGGCTAGGCCCGTGAGCCATGGCCGCTGAGCCTGCGCGTCCCAAGCCTGTGCTCTGCAACGGGAGAGGCCACAACAGTGAGAGGCCCGCATATTGCAAAAAAAAAAAAAAAAAAAACTAACCAACTAACTAGAAGTGAGGACAAAAGAATAAAGTCTAGTATAACTCACAGTGTAAGAGGGCCCATGAGGAGATTTTCCCCCTGATTGAGAAATCTGAGCTTCTCCTGATAAAATGCCAGTTTTCTGTCATATTGACTCTAAGAATTTTCTAACTGATTGCATGTTCCTCTTTTCTTTGGCTGCTAGAAAGCTCAGAGTCAAATTTACAGGCCACCTTCAGTAATTATACAGGAACATATGGTATACATTTCTGTGTCTAACTTGAGTTCTGATTTCATCTTATTCTTCTACCTAGTTTCTCTTAGTTTTGATTTTTTTTGCTCTATGTAAAAATACCTTTTTTGGTATGTTTTTATATGAGCCTCTATAAATTCCCTTTACGTAGGCAGAGAATATAAATGCATTAAAACAGACTTGCCTGTTATTGGACAGTATCCAATATCTCTTCATGAGAATGAGGATGACATCTGGCAATAGGTTTGTATGTTATTCCACAAGTATTGTGTTTTACAGTTTGCAGGGGAGGAAGTCGGTATGTTTGTTAGGATTCATCTGGGGAAATGTACTAGGTGGGCTCTACTCAAATACAGATTTTTATGATAATTTTAAGTATCAGTAGTTCTCTGGAATGTCCATCATACTGTGAAAGTCATCATTTAGTTGTACCTAGGTATATAGTTTTTCAGTTAAGCTGAACAAATTAAACTCTAACCTAAGAAAACGGTGTGAGACATTCAAGACTTGAAGGACGGGCACAGGTTGAGAAGTGGAATTGTTCCTTCCTGGGGCAGGCATGTGGTCACCGACAAAACCCAGATCTAACTTTGTGGAACTAATGTTTCCTTGAGTCTGGATTGCTGGTCCATTGACGATAGACTTGACTATCTGCAAGAGAAAAGTTTCCTCATGGGACATAATCTAATCAGAAGACTGTATTGTCTAGGGTTGGTTTGTTTTCATGGTTTCCCCCCAAAAGGTGTTTAACTGTCTGGACTCACAGTCACTTTGTACAAAATTAAGAAAACTAACCCTATTTAAAATACTATGTTAAACAGTATTTTGGATCAGAGATTCTAACAGTCAATATTGTATTCACATTCTTTGAGAAATTTATAAATTTCTAGAAAAAACATATTGGTAAAAATTTGCTAATGACCAGTTGCAGTCTGTTCACTGAATGTGACATCTCTGAAATCATTAGTGAATAAAATTTATCTTTGATATATCTTTATAATCTTGTTTCCATTTGAAATCAAAGGATTTAGCTATTTCTTGAGTCTCAATAGTTTGGTATATAATTGACATCAAATGGAACAATACTTCTCAAACAAGTAGAAGCATAATTTTATTTTTAAATAAGCAATAGAGTTTCAGGAGATAATTTTCTCTAAGGTTTTCAATATTTAGGAAAAATTAAACATTTAGATATCTATTTCTTCTTCATCAGAGTGATATAGCAGAAACCCAATGCAGCAGGAAAAATGCTTTTCTTTAGATTCTAGTGTGTGAACTAAATTCCTGGCATTTCAAGACACAGTTGATACAGATTGGTTAGTTTAGTTGAGAACATGTTGCTAATTAGACTAAAATCCACAAGTAGTAACATTTAAAAGCACATTTTGTTTCTTCACCACTGCCATAGATAGCACTTATCAACCATTCTAAGGGAACAGCATTTTAAATACTTTTTATATGTAAAGCAATGTGGCAGGTATAGTGGAGAATACAAAGATGAGTAAAATATAATTGCTGTCCTTAAAGAGAATATGATTTTTAGTAATAGGAATGACACAAACATGCACGAATATATTGCAAGGACATAGTAGCATAAGAGAAGTGTAAAGTGGAAGTGCTCATAACCAGTTTTACTAATCATAAAGGCTTTTCTGGATAAGGTAAACATATGTCCTGGTTTGCCTGGGATAGTTCTAGTTTATATCTATTGTCCTGGGGTAACTATTAACAGGACGCCCCTTCATTGTCAGAAGCATTCCAGTTTGGAAGGTAAATCGTATGGTCATTGTGTTTATAGAGAAAGCAACATTTAAAATTGGTTTTGAAGACTGGATAGGATTTCAACAAACAGCTTCATACTATGGGGACACCAAAGATGGATCTATCAATTCATATCTGGATGGGTGTAGACATCAGGGAAAATGCCGAAGAAAGTATTAAAGAATGCTAGGTATTCATCTGTGGGCAATGTGAAGGAAGCAACATCAAGAAAAGCACAGGGATAGGATATGCATGTCACAACTGGAGAAGTGCAAGTAATGGGTAGTAATGGGTAAGTGGTAGGAAATGAGCCCAAGGAAATGGTCAGAAGCCAGGCCTTGAAAGGTCTGTGTACATGCTGTGGAACTGGGAGTCTTTATCTTGCAAGTAATGAGAGAAGTGGTGGTGGGGTGTCATTGAAACACTTTGGTCCAGAGAGTGTCATCCTGAGGTTTGCATCTAAAAATGTGGTGACAGCATGGAAAATAGATGGGAAGGGTATGAGTTTATAGACATTAGGACCAATTAAAAGACCATTGCAGTTGTCACAATAAGAAAAAAATTGAGGTCTGAACCAACATAGTGACACATCAGAGCTATACATCAAATAATAATATAGAAAACATATTTCCAAAAGAGTTTATCTTAGCTCTTCGACTGCATATAATTCTGCTTTTAAAACTAATTAGATTTAGAGGAGACCTTAAAGATGGCGGAAGAGTAAGACATGGAGATCACCTTCCTCCCCACAAATACATCAGAAATACATCTACATGTGGAACAACTCCTACAGAACACCTACTGAACGCTGGCAGAAGACCTCAGACCTCCCAAAAGGCAAGAAACTCCCCATGTACCTGGGTAGGGCAAAAGAAAAAACAGAGACAAAACAATAGGGACAGGACCTGGACCAGTGGGAGGGAGCTGTGAAGGAGGAAAAGTTTCCACACACTAGGAAATCCCTTCACTGGCAGAGATGGCGGGTGGCAGGGGGAAAGCTTTGGAGCCATGGAGGAGAGCACAGCAAAAGGGGTGTAGAGGGCAAAGCGGAGAGATTCCTGCACAGAGGATCAGTGCCGACGAGCACTCACCAGCCTGAGAGGCTTGTCTGCTCACGTGGTGGGGGCAGGTGGGGGCTGGGAGCTGAGGGTTGGGCTTCGGAGGTCAGATCCCAGGGAGGGGACTGGGGTTGGCTGCGTGAACACAGCCTGAAGGGGGCTAGTGTGCCACAGCTAGCCAGGAAGGAGTCCAGGAAAAAGTCTGGAACTGCCTAAGAGGCAAGAGACCATTGTTTTGGGGTGCATGAGGATAGGGGATTCAGAGCACCGCCTAAACGAGCTCCAGAGACGAGCGCAAGCTGCGGCTATCATCACGGACACCAGAGATGGGTGTAAAATGCTAAGGCTGCTGCTGCAGCCACCAAGAAGCCTGTGTGTAAGCACATGTCACTATCCACACCTCCCCTCCTGGGAGCCTGTGCAGCCCCCCACTGCCAGGGTCCCGTGATCCAGGGGCAACTTCCCCGGGAGAACACACGGCGCACCTCAGGCTGTTGTAACATCATGCCTGCCTCTGCCGCTGCAGGCTCGCCCCACATTCCATACCCCGGACCTGAGTGAGCCAGAGCCCCCTAATCAGCTGCTCCTTTAATGCCATCCTGTCTGGGCAGGAACAGATACCCTCAGCCAACCTACACACAGAGGCGGGGCCAAATCCAAAGCTGAGCCCCAGGAGCTGTGCGAACAAAGAATAGAAAGGGAAATCTCTCCCAGCAGCCTCAGGAGCAGTGGATTAAATCTCCACAATCAACTTGATGTACCCTGCATCTGTGGAATACCTGAATAGGAATCATCCCAAATTGAGGCGGTGGACTTTGGGAGCAATGATATATATACTTTTTCCTTTTTCTCTTGTTGTGAGTGTGTATGTGTATGCTTCTGTATGTGATTTTGTCTGTATAGCTTTGCTTTTACCATTTGTCCTAGGGTTCGGTCTGTCCAGTTTTTTGCTTGTTTGATTGTTTTTTATTTTTAGTGTAGTTTTTAGTGCTTGTTATCATTGGTATATGAAAATCAATGTGATACACCATATTAAAAAATTGAATAATAAAAACCATATGATCATCTCAATAGATGCAGAAAAGCCTTTTGACAAAATTCAACACCCATTTATGATAAAAACCCTCCAAAAAGCAGGCATAGAGGGATCTTTCCTCAACATAATAGAGGCCATATATGACAAACCCACAGCCAACATCGTCCTCAATGGTGAAAAACTGAAACCATTTCCACTACAATCAGTAATAAGACCAGGTTGCCCACTCTCACCACTATTATTCAACACTGTTTTGGAGGTTTTAGCTACAGCAATCAGAGAAGAAAAAGAAATAAAAGGAATCCAAATCGGAAAAGAAGAAGTAAAGCTGTCACTGTTTGCAGAGGAGATGATACTATGCATAGAGAATCCTAAAGATGCTACCAGAAAACTACTAGAGCTAATCAATGAATTTGGTAAAGTATCAGGCTACAAAATTAATGCACAGAAAACACTTGCATTCTTATATACTTATGACGAAATACCTGAAAGAGAAATTAAGGAAACACTCTCATTTACCATTGCAACAAAAAGAATAAAATACCTAGGAATAAACCTATCTAAGGAGACAAAAGACCTGTATGCAGAAAACTATGACACTGATGGAAGAAATTAAAGATGATAGAAACAGATGGAGAGATATACCATGTTCTTGGACTGGAAGAATCCACATTGTGAAAATGACTATACTATCCAAAGCAATCTACAGATTCATTGCAATCCCTATCAAACTACCAATAGCATTTTTCACAGAAGTATAACAAAACATTTCACAATTTGTATGGAAACACAAAAGACCCCGAATAGCCAAAGCAATCTTGAGAAAGAAAAATGGAGCTGAAATAATCAGGCTCCCTGAATTTAGACTATACTACAAAGCTAAAGTAATCAAGACAGTATGGTACTGGTACATAAACAGAAATATAGATCAATGGAACAGGATAGAAAGCCCAGAGAAAAACCCCCGTACATATGGTCACCTTATCTTTGATAAAGGAGGCAAGAATATACAATGGAGAAAAGACAGCCTCTTCAATAAGTGGTGCTGGGAAAACTGGACAGATACATGTAAAAGAATGAAACTAGAACACCCCCTAACACCAGACACAAATATAAACTCAAAATGAATTAGAGACCTAAATGTAAGGGGAGACACTATAAAACTCTTACAGGAAAACATAGAACACTCTGTGACATAAATCACAGCAAGATCCTTTTTGACCCACCTCCTAGGGAAATGGAAGTAAAAACCAAAATAAACCAATGGGACCTAATGAAACCTAAAAGCTTTTGCACAGCAAAGGAAACCATAAACAAGATGAAAAGACAACCCTCAGAATGGGAGAAAATATTTGCAAATGAAGCAACTGACAAAGCATTAATCTCTAAAATTTATAAGCAGCTCATGCAGCTCAATATCACAAAAACAAACAACCCAATCCAAAAATTGGCAGAAGACCTAAATAGACATTTCTCCAAAGAAGATATACAGATTGCCAACAAACATATGAGAGAATGCTCAACATTATTAATCATTAAGAGAAATGCAAATCAAAACTACAATGAGGTATCATCTCACACCAGTCAGAATAGCCATCATCAAAAAACTACAAACAATAAATGCTGGAGAGGGTGTGGAGTAAAGGCGACCCTCTTTCACTGTTGGTGGGAATGTAAATTGATAAAGCCAGTATGGAGAACAGTATGCAGGTTCCTTTAAAAACTACAAATAGAACTACCATGAGACACAGCAATCCCACTACTGGGCATATACCCCGAGAAAACTGTAATTCAAAAAGAGTCATGTACCACAGTATTCATTGTAGCTCTATTTACAATAGCCAGGGCATGGAAGCAACCTAAATGTCCATCAACAGATGAATGGATGAAGAAGATGTGGCACATATATACAATAGAATATTACTCAGCCATAAAAAGAAACAACATTTGAGTTATTTGTAGTGAGGTGGATGGACCCAGAGTCTGTCATACAGAGTGAAGTAAGACAGAAAGAGAAAAACAAATACTGTATGCTAGCACATATATATGGAGTAAAAAAAAATAATGGTTATGAAGAACCTAGGGGGGCAGGACTGGAATAAAGACGCAGACCTACTAAAGAATGGACTTGACACGGGGAAGGGGAAGGGTAAGCTGGGATGAAGTGAGAGAGTGACATGGACATTTATACGCTACCAAATGTAAAATTGATAGCTAGTGGGAAGCAGCCGCATAGCACAGGGAGATCAGCTTGGTGCTTTGTGACTACCTAGAGGGTTGGGATATGGAGGGTGGGAGGGAGGAAAATGCAAGAGGTAAGAGATATGGGGATATATGTATATGTACAGCTGGTTCACTTTGTTATAAAGCAGAAACTAACACACCATTTTAAAGTTATATTCCAATAAAGATGTTTAAAAAATAATGATAAAGGGAACAAAAAAAGAGAATTCTACATATAAGTCATTAACTACACTTGAAATAAAATGTGGGAGTTACTACTGACATTTCAAGGGCTATATTTGCTAATAACTGAGCCTTGACAAATTGAAATTATTTACAAACTTGGAAAAGAAAATACTAATTAGATTTAAACAAAACTTCAAGAATTGTAAAAACTTAGCTTGAATTCATGAATTTATAAAAATAAACCATATATTTATTGATTGAAATGAAATTAATTTTGTCATGCCAATGACTTTAAGAAACTTAAAACAGCATTCAATGTGTTGCTTACCTTACGAACATGGGAAACAGAATAAATTATGTTCCCAAATGAATCCTTTAGTTAAGGTATGTCTATCTATACATGAAAAGTGAAGTATAGTTTTTATAATTGTGATAATGTCTGTGTAATTCAGAGTTAAAGCACTTAGACTTTTTGGAGGACTGCAGGAGTTTTAGATCTCAACTGGTTGAATAGTAGCTTCAATTCTCCATTCTATTTTGTGTACAGCCACTGCCTAAGAGTACATACTAATAAAAGAAAATGGACCTTTGAATAAAACAGACTTTGATGGGAAAGGCCTTAGGATTTTCTCTATTTCTTCTGCCTCCCACCTGATAAATAGCTCTGTATAGTGTGTGGGTGGAAAAAAAGAGTGAAACTGTATTTCCTTAACAACTCAGAGGCCATAAAGTTTGGATATGTTCTTTAGGTTGATCCTAAAGCTGTAATATGCTTTGAGCCCTGGATGACTCATAAAAGTGCACTATAACCTTAGATTTGTGCTTTCCTGATCTGCCTTTTTTTTAAACTAATTTATTTATTTATCCTTGGCTGCTCTCGGTCTCTGTTGCTATGTGCAGGCTTTCTCTAGTTGTGGTCAGCGGGGGCTACTCTTCGTTGTTGTGCGCGGGCTTCTCATTGCGGTGGCTTCTCTTGTTGTGGAGCACCGGCTCTAGGCACATGGGCTTCAGCAGCTGTGGGACACGGGCTCAGTAGTTGTGGCTTGCAGGCTCTAGAGCACACGCTCAGTAGTTGCGGCACACAGGCTTACTTGCTCTGTGATATGTGAGATCTTCCCGGACCACGGCTTGAACCCGTGTCCCCTGCATTGGCAGGCGGATTCTTAACCATTGTGCCACCAGGGAAGTCCCTCTTGATCTGCCTTTAACCAAATGGTTTGATTGCTTTTTACATTGCTTTTTCATGACTACAGTACAACTAAGCAACCATTTTGTTCTTTGTGGGATCTCAAAGAAATAGGGTGTATTGATATATGCAACACATGAACTGTGGAACTGAAGAAATTAGTGAAAAATTGAAGATAATAAACACTCTTCCTGAAATATCTGGATATTTGAAGAAAGAGAAACCCTTTTCTGTTGGCATGAATTATCTAAATTATTCTTTTTAACCTTTCATTTTGCTTGGTGTGCATACACAGCCAAAGTGTTTACTCAAAGGCTTGCTTTAGTCTTGCTTTCAAATCTCATTCATTGCTTTCTGACCATCTCTACTTCCTCATGAGATATAGGTCGTTGTAAGCCTAAGATGCTATGATTTTTCCCACTAATCTTAGAGTCTGCCTAACAATGTTTATTCAGTTTTTCTTAACCCAAAACTTCACTTTAATCTCATTCAACTCTCCTAGGGATTGATTTAATATTTCACATACTCATCTCAGTTAAGCAATAAATAAATTTAATTGAAAAAAGCCTCAGAAAAAAAAGCACAGAAAGTATGATAATATATACTCTTTACTGAGCACCTGTTATGTGCCGGGTGTTTTACATGAGTTATCCAAAGTAATCTTCACAACACCTTTATTAGATAGGTATTATTATCACCATTTTATATCGAAAGAGCAGAGACTCTCAGGACAGGGATAGAACCCATGACCTAGTTTGTTTTGACACTCTGCCCTCCCAAACACTAGGCTCTACCCCAAGCAGGCTTTTGAACCAATGAGAGGTAATGAAACCGATTTTAAAATGTAGCTTGTGGAGTTGGTCTTATGTGAGACCTCATTTTCTTGAGAGCTTTCTGTTCTGTTATCTGCTTATTCTAACACATCCCTAACAGAGATAGCAAAGCCCTTTAGTTCTGCAGTAGCAAATGTGGAAAGATTGCCATTTTGACCTTCTCATACGCACACATAGAATTTATTTGTTGTGGAACAGCACTTGTTTGTCTAGCAGGTTAACTATGCAAAGAGACTCTGACTTTTGTTATTTCAAAGGATGAAAACGAATAGGAATAACCTCAAGTCTTTATAACCACTCCTTTCTCTCTTCATAAAACAAGGTATCTTATGTGTTGGGTTGTTACTAGGAGCCTAATAGCTCACACATAAATTGCCCCATCAAAACCCAACATGCTACTGAGCTCTTTAGGATAATTTAAAAAATCAAATCCAGTCAGAAATCCACTTATAGATTAACATTTTTCCTCTGTGTCTCTGAGTTAGATTCATTATCAATTCAGCACTGAAAAAGACATCAGAAAGTTGCCTTAGTAAATATTCTGGCCTTCTTTACTTGAAAGTAAATACACGAGCAATTTGGAGAAGGCTTAACTGACGCACAGGACCATGAGGTGTTAGTTTTTAAATGGGAGAGTTAGCACCAATTCTGAAAAACATGGCCAGAATCTTGGCTTTAAAAATATTGATTTTGGTCAGATTGAAGAGAGTTGATTAGACCATGGCTAGTTGTCAGATTCACATGTCATGTTTGCACTAATCCTTCTTTTTAACTCTTGCTGAGCGAATTAACATCACAGAAAAGGAAAAAACTGGGGTATAAATAACACAGTGGAGTTTGGAAGGTGCTTGTCTACATACATACATATATGTATCCTGAGTATTTAAATCTTGTCTCTGAACCTACAGATAGTTCTTCTGTCCACCTCAAATATTAATTATTTTGGCTGGAATGTTTGCTCTACAAAATGATAAATGAGTCACATTAGCTCATTCTTGCTTGCAGTCTTTCCAGAAAGAGCAGCTCTTGATTTTCTATGGTTTTGAAAGTTAAATATGATTTTTATATCCCACATTAGCAAAACCTGTTCATTTTTTAGCATGATCCTACAGGGTAGAGTCTTTATATAATTGGAAAATTTTAGACTTGGAAGTCTTTGTACTTTAGATAAACTTGTAACTTGTATAAGAATAAGGGAGGCAAAGAACAGGAGATATTTGAAGATGATCATGGAAAGTGAGGAGACCAGAATTACCAGTTACTGAAGAGGAAGCTATCATTGCCATGGCCAGGAGCACAGGCTGAAAGCTACAGAGAGCCAAACGAATCACTTACAATCTCTATCCTGTATGTTTTATATTGGAACTCTTCTTAGTTTAAGAGGAGACATCAAATAATAATAATAAAGACAATAATAATAATAGAAAATATTCACTGTGTGCTCTGTGCCAGACATCTTTCTAAGCCCCTCACCAATGATACCTATAAGGTAGGAACCATTATTATCCCTATTTCACAGATGAAGTTACTGAGGCACAGAAAAATTAAGTTACCAAAAATCACACAGATTAGTGGACATACCATTAGTATTTAGGGTATTGATTCTGCAGCTTGTATTGGTAACCTCTAAATGTTAACTATGAAGATGAAAAATTTTTATATTTGCTTCTCTTCTCAGTGTACCTTATGTGGAAATGACCCTATTAACATCTTCCAATGCTTTCTGTTTCAAGTCTTGACTTTACTTTTACTGCCATGTCCTTCTCTGCTTAATTACCACCTTGCCTCCTTTCTCCTGTTTGCCACCATCAGAGAGAAGGTTTGGGCTTTCCAGATGCTGGGAGGGAGTATGATATGACCCCAGCAGACTCCCTGATAAGTGCAGCATGGCAACGTGTTCCCTGGCAAGTTCACGGGCTCCACCCTCATGAATAGTAATGTGACCTTCTCATCTAAATTAGGGCTGTGAATATGAGTCTAGATAATTTTGTTTCTTTATCTTTATTCCCTATTCAGGTTATAAAGTTTTAAATTTATTATGAGAGTGCAGTAAATAAAACTTGTGGAATCTTTTGGATTATTCAGCCTGTGGGAGCTAAAGTAAAATATGCCTTAAGAGCGACTTCCTTAGCACAACTGGTAATCAAGACAGATGCTGATTCTTTCTAAGGGCAGAAGCTGAAGCCTGAATATAGTTATGATCAAAACCGAAAACATTTCACATAGCCCACCCACACTCTGAAGAATGCAGACCAAGTATTCAACATTTATCCTCTAGGAAAAAAGAAATAACACTTGGAAGCCTCTAATGAGAGTGTGTATGGTGATCCATCTATGAATATGGCTTGTGTACAATAGAATTGTTTGGATTTGGAAAGAAAAGAAGGATTATTTATAGGCCTTTCTTGCAGATGGTGCATGGCTGGCATACGGATGAATTTGCATGCTATTCGTGCTACAATTCATTGGGTTCATGTTTTCATGACAGTAGGTGTTGAGCCATCTGAAGGCTGTGATTAAAACAATAGCAAATTCATTTAGAAAAAAATGTGTACTGTCACATTCACTTGATGATTTCCTTTACTTTGAGAATTATCAGTGTTAAAGATCAGTGAGCTAAGAGACATATCATTTTATTACCTACTTCCCTCCTTTTCAGAACTTTTTTAGTGAAGATTGTGTTCTGTGGCCTCAGCATTCGAGCATCTTAAAATCAATGATGCTTCACATCTCTGCAGGGTGAAGAGAGCTGTAACTCTCTGAAGCTAAACGATGCCTTTTGAAAGGCATAAATTCTGGCCCAGAAGTGGTGGTGAGGAGATGGGATAGGAGAGGATCGTTTTACAGAGAGTGAGAAGACTCTCTGTAGGGAAACTGCATCCCAGATAGAAGTTGAAGAGGAGAAACATTTAGAGTTGGAAAGATCTCTGGGTAGGTGGTTTTGCTGTAATTAACTATGAGAAAATAAGTCAGTTATCTTCTGTGAGCTCTATTAAAAAAAAAAGTGAGAGTGATCTGCCTATTTCAGAGGTGTGTTGTGAGGAACAAATGGGACAGTGCTTTATGGAGTGGGTATTGAAATATGTTCTTATTAAATTCAGTGTGCATGAGATTGTGCTAATCACTTCAGGGGATGAAATGTGAATAATACTTGGACTCTCACCTCAAGCTAATTGGGTAGATAAAATAAGCACCTAAATAAATATAACTAGTAGATTGTAAAACCAGTAAATTGTTTTATGTAAGTTAAAGAGTGATTTTCACCATTTAAGACAGGTTGTCTCTGCAGCAGTGGCTCTCAAATCTGATTGTGCATTAGAACACACATCTGGGAACTTTTAAAACATATCAGTGCCAGGTCCCAGTCGCAGAGATTTTGATTTAATTAGTCTGATATGCCCCACTCACCTCCTCTGCACATTCTCATTAAAAAAAGAAAGCACCCCAGGTGTTTCTAATATTCAGTACTTCTCAAACTTTAACTTCATCAGAATCACCTGGAGGGCTTGTTAAGCCTTCACTTGCTGGGCCCTTCCCTGAGATATTCTGATTCACTAGATCTGGAAACAGGGTGAGAATTTATAGTTTTCAGAAGTTCTCAGGTGATACTGATTGTCTGCAAATCATACTGCAGAGCTAGTACATGCTTTTGATTTTACTGTTAATGCTGTTGTATGTAGTACACATATTATTTATTTAAATTTATTTATTTATTTTTGGCTGGGTTGGGTCTTTGTTGCTGCGCTGGGGCTTTCTTTAGTTGCAGCGAGTGGGGGCTACTCTTCCTTGAGGTACGCAAGCTTCTCATTGCTGTGGCTTCTCGTTGCGGAGCACGGGCTCTAGGTGCATGCGCTTCAGTAGTTGTGGCACACGGGCTTAGTTGCTCCACGGCATGTGGCATCTTTCCGGACCAGGGATCGAACCTGTGTCCCCTGCATTGGCAGGTGGATTCTTAACCACTGAGCCATCAGGGAAGTCCACATATTTATTTCTTCTTGGCTGAAGAAAGTGGGTGGACACAAAAGTCTATCCATTGGTCAAGCGGTAGGAATAGTTTCACAGGTGGGAAAATCAACACTGTGACCAAAATGAACACAATATCACGGGATCAAAGAGATAAACCTGCTGACAGAAAAATGTCATACAAAGGATGCTCACTTAACAGATATACTAGTTTGAAATTATCCTCTAAGAAGAGAAGGCGTTATTTAGGGATACCTGGTAAGCAATGATGTGTTCAGCAAAGGAGATTTTGAAAGAAAGTTTTAGATTGGGAAGGGAGCTCAGAATCCTTTTCTCTGGAAATATCTCCCTAAGCAACAGAATGAATGATTCACCTTTCCAATTCCTTGGGTATCAGAATAGCTAAAGCAACATAGCATAATTTTCAGAAATAGAACCCTATTAAACTTTCACAGCCCATGTAAGATGCCAGTGAGAAAATGTGCAAAATTGATCATTGTGTCTTTATTACTTGAAGAAGGATAGAAGGGCACTCAAGGTTGATTTGAGTGTTAAAATGTATGAATTGTCTATTTCCCGAGGAGTGTAAATCCTAAATGTCCATGAACAGCAGTTATAGGAGACTCTAGGGCTTCAGTCACCTTGAAATTAGGAAAATGAGAAATTTGCCTTGCCAATTTCTTCCCTAGGGTGAATAGTTGAGAGCTGAGGCTTTGCAGATGTGTGGATGGAATAACATCAGAGAGAAGAGCTAATACTTTCCTGTTTTATCACCTTCTTTTCATCATAAATATGTTTTATGAGTGAAAGACAGGAGGCTGTTTGCCAGCGCATCCTTTTTTCTTGCCATGCCCCACCAATCACAGATTGACTGGGGAAAAAGGGGTTTTAAATACCTATTAAAGTCAAAATAAAGGAAAATTTCAGTAGAAAAAAATATCTGATAAACTTAGTTTTAATCATGAAAAAATAAAACAGCAATATATGAACTTGCCCTTGTATGGCAGTAGAATAGATGAAACCCAAGTAGGATTCTGTAGACTTCTGTTTCTCCATTCAGAGTTGCAGGAGGAACATCTATAGTCTTACCAGACCTGAATCATATTAGTTCAAGATGACACTGTTTAAGGCAAGAATGTTATTAAGGAAGACTGAGATGGTTAATTGGATATAAATGGAGATTATATTATATTTTAAAGCAGGCATTATAGTTTATATAGTCTACAGTGTTCAAAAAGTCTTTTTTAAGGATCACTTAAAGTAACACAAAAGGCTATAGAAATTATAAAACAAATACTAAATTAGCATCACAGGCACAGTCATATTTTATCTCTATCAAGTTTACAGTGAAAAAGAACTTGCAGCAGCAAAGTTCTGTTTTTAAACAGGGGCTTAAACACTTGCAAACCTCCTTCTCTGGGCTGGATGATATTCAGTCAGATGAGTTGACATAATGATAATACATGTGAAGTTTGGCACTCCCTTTATATCTTGGCCTTCAAAAACACCATTTCCTTCTGCACCTTCTCCCACTTCCTCTTGTTCTTGTCCAGTATACAGACTTCTCTTCTTCCATGGCATCGTTCTTTTCCCCTGTGTTCACACTCTCTTTCAGTTATTCCCACATAACTTCAATAATAACTTTTGTGTTGATGACTCTTTAACTCTATCCCAGACCCAGATAGCTTTCTAAAACCACTCTGTATGATTGCTTCTTGGTTAATGCCTGGTTAGCACTGGTTTGTGGGCACTTTAATTCAATGTTCTAATACCCAATGCTTGTTGTATCTTCTGCATCCCCTGTTTTGTTTAATGGAGCCATGATTCTTGCTGCTTAAGGCAAAAACTTGATAATCTTAAAGGACTGCCCCTCTTTTACCTCCTACAAATGGCCATTAGCTTCTGTTAGAGTCTACTAAATGTCTCTTGAAGCTTTTACCATTACTCTTTTAAAAAGTAAATTTTTGTTTGTTTTGTCATCAGTGTGGTTAATTTTATGAAAAGGAGTTTAAATGTAGTCAAATTTTTATACAAAGGTAGAATGCCAGGTGGTGACCTTAAGAAACAGGTGTTGTCTTTTTCATTTTTTTCACACACACACACACACCACACAACACACACACACACTGTATTTTATTTTTACAAGAGGTAAATAAACTGACACCAGGCGTTGTAAATGGATGACCACAACAAAAGCAACAATGATTGCAATTACCAAATACGAAACACACTCATACTATGTCATAATATTGACATTCAGTCCAGTAATCCTGCACTGTAACAGCTCCTTTACTTTGCAGTGAAAATTGATTTGTATATTTTTTGCCTCTGAGTCCTTGTGGGATTTTTTTTTTATTCAAACAGAAAGTCACAAAAATTATAATCATCCTCAGCAGTTCAGTCAGTCCCATGTAATTTTTTTTCATCTTCATCTTTTGTTAGCACTTTTTATGAATTCATCAGTTTTCCATTAGAGTTCTGAAAATGCTTATTCATTCAGTTCAGCAGTATAGTCAGTTACCAGAAACCTGTACTTGTCACAGTCTTTTCCATGAATTCCTTGAAGATGAAACCTTTTTATAGGAACATATTTGCAAAAGCATCAGAGTACACCCAGAACTGTCTGTAAATGACAAAAGTCTGAAAAATGACCACGATTAAAGATTTGATGAAAGTTCATAATAATGCAGTTGACAAGGAAATTTAGTTATTTCTGAGATATACATTTAAAAGTAATAATTAGAATTATGACTTATAACATTATACCAGAACATATAAGATTTTTAGAAATTTCATGTAATGTCTGAAACATTTATATTAATATATTTCCATACAAATAACACAAAGAAAGTTTAGTGTTAGTTGTCTTTTTATACTTCAGGTTCGTATTAGTCATCAGTTTTATACACATCAGTGTATACATGTCAATCCCAATCACCCAATTCAGCACACCACCATCCCCACCCCACCGCGGTTTTTGCCCCTTGGTGTCCATATGTTTGTTCTCTACATCTGTGTCTCAACTTCTGTCCTGCAAACTGGTTCATCTGTACCATTTTTCTAGGTTCCACATGCATGCGTTAATATACGATATTTGTTTTTCTCTTTCTGACTTACTTCACTCTGTATGACAGTCTTGAGATCCATCCACGTCTCAACAAATGACTCAATTTCTTTCCTTTTTATGGCTGAGTAATATTCCATTGTATATATGTACCATATCTTTATCCATTTGTCTGTCGATGGGCGTTTAGGTTGCTTCCATGACCTGGCTATTGTAAATAGGGCTGCAATGAACATTGGGGTGCATGTGTCTTTTTTTTTTTTTTTTTTTTTTTTGCGGTACGCGGGCCTCTCACTGTTGTGGCCTCTCCCATTGCGGAGCACAGGCTCCGGATGCGGAGGCTCAGTGGCCATGGCTCACGGGCCCAGCCGCTCCACAGCATGTGGGATCTTCCTGGACTGGGGCACGAACCCGTGTTCCCTGCATCGGCAGGCAGACTCTCAACCACTGCACCACCAGGGAAGCCTACATGTGTCTTTCTGAATTATGGTTTTCTCTGGGTATATCCCCAGTAGTGGCATATGCTGGGTCATATGGTAATTCTATTTTTAGTTTTTTAAGGAACTTCCATACTGTTCTCCGTAGTGGCTGTATCAATTTACATTCCCACCAACAGTGCAAGAGGGTTCCCTTTTCTCCACACCCTCTCCAGCATTTGTTGTTTGTAGATTTTCTGGTGATGCCCATTCTAACTGGTGTAAGGTGATACCTCATTGTAGTTTTGATTTGCATTTCTCTAATAATTAGTGATGTTGAGCAGCTTTTCATGTGCTTCTTGGCCATCTGTATGTCTTCTTTGGAGAAATTTCTATTTAGGTCTTCTGCCCATTTTTGGATTGGGTTGTTTGTTTCTTTAATATTGAGCTTCATGAGCTGTTTATATATTTTGGAGATTAATTCTTTGTCCATTGAATCGTTTGCAAATATTTTCTCCCATTTTGAGGGTTGTCTTTTTGTCTTGGTTATGGTTTCCTTTCCTGTGCAAAAGCTTTGAGGTTTCATTAGGTCCCATTTGTTAATTTTTGTTTTTATTTCCATTACTCTAGGAGGTGGATCAAAAAAGATCTTGCTGTGATTTATGTCAAAGAGTGTTCTTCCTATGTTTTCCTCTAAGAGTTTAATAGTGTCTGGTCTCACATTTAGATCTCTAATCCATTTTGAGTGTATTTTTGTGTATGGTTTTAGGGAGTGTTCTAATTTCATTCTTTTACATGTAGCTGTTCAGTTTTCCCAGCACCACTTATTGAAGAGACTGTCTTTCTCCATTGTATATCTTTGCTTCCTTTGTAATAGTTTAGTTGCCATATGAGTGTGGGTTTATCTCTGGGCTTTCTATCTTGTTCAATTGATCTGTGCTTCTGTTTTTGTGCCAGTACCATATTGTCTTGATCACTGTAGCTTTGTTGTATAGTCTGAAGTCAGGGAGTCTGATTACTCCACCTCTGTTTTTTCCCTCAAGACTGCTTTGGCTATTCGGGGTCTTTTGTTTCTCCATACAAATTTTAAGATGATTTGTTCAGGTCTGTAAAAAAATGCCATTGGTAGTTTGATAGGGATTGCATTGAATCTATAGATTGCTTCGGGTAGTATAGTCATTTTCACAATATTGATTCTTCCAATCCAAGAACATGGTATATCTCTCCATCTGTTGGTATCATCTTTAATTTTTTTTTCAGTGTCTTATAGTTTTCTGCATACAGGTCTTTGTCTCCCTAGGTAGGTTTATTCCTAGGTATTTTTTTCTTTTGGTTGCAGTGGTAAATGGAAGTGTTTCCATAATTTCTCTTTCAGATTTTTCATCATTAGTGTATACGAATGCAAGAGATTTCTGTGCATTAATTTTGTATCCTGCAACTTTACCAAATTCATTGATTAGGTCTAGTAGTTTTCTGGTGGCGTTTTTAGGATTCTCTATGTATACTATCATGTCATCTGCAGACAGTGACAGTGTTACTTCTTCTTTTCCAATTTGTATTCCTTTTATTTCTTTTTCTTCTCTGATTGCCATGGCTAGGACTTCCAAAACTATGTTGAATAACACTGGCGAGAGTGAACATCCTTGTCTCATTCCTGATCTTAGAGGAAATGCTTTCAGTTTTTCACCATTGAGAATGGTGTTTGCTGTGAGTTTGTTGTATATGGCCTTTATTATGTTGATGTAGCTTCCCTCTGTGCCCATTTTCTGGAGAGTTTTTATCATAAATTGGTGTTGAATTTTGTCAAAAGCTTTTTCTGCATCTATTGAGATGATCATATGGTTTTTGTTCTTCAGTTTGTTAATATGGTGTATCATATTGATTGATTTGCATATATTGAAGAATCCTTGTATCCCTGGGATAAATCCCACTTGATCGTGGTGTGTGATCCTTTTAATGTGTTGTTGGATTCTGTTTGCTAGTATTTTGTTGAGGATTTTTGCATTTATATTCATCAGTGGTATTGGTCTGTAATTTTCTTTTTTTGTAGTATCTTTGTCTGGTTTTGGTATCAGGGTGATGGTGACCTCATAGAATGAGTTTGGAAGTGTTCCTTCCTCTGCAATTTTTTGTAAGAGTTTGAGAAGGATGGGTATTAGCTCTTCTCTAAATGTTTGATAGAATTCACCTGTGAAGCCATCTGGTCCTGGACTTTCGTTTGTTGGAAGATTTTTTATCACAGTTTCAATTTCATTACTTGTGATTGGTCTGTTCATATTTTCTGTTTCTTCCTGGTTCAGTCTTGGAAGGTTGTATTTTTCTAAGAATTTGTCCATTTCTTACAGGTTGTCCATTTTATTGGCAAAGAGTTGCTTGTAGTAGTCTCTTAGGATGCTTTGTATTTCTGCGGTGTCTGTTGTAACTTCTCCTTTTTATTTCTAATTTTATTGATTTGAGTTCTCTCCCTCTTTTTCTTGATGAGTCTGGCTAATGGTTTGTCAATTTTTTATATTTTCTCAAAGAACCAGCTTTTAGTTTTATTGATCTTTGCTATTGTTGTCTTTGTTTGTATTTCATTTATTTCTGCTCTGATCTTTATGATTTCTTTCATTCTGCTAACTTTGGGTTTTCTTTTTTCTTCTTTCTCTAGTTCCTTTAGGTGTAAGGGTAGATTGTTTACTTGAGATTTTTCTTGTGTCTTGAGGTAGGCTTGTATAGCTATAAACTTGCCTGTTAGAACTGCTTTTGCTGCATCCCATAGGTTTTGGATCGTCTTGTTTTCATTGTCATTTGTGTCTAGGTATTTTTTTATTTTCTCTTTGATTTCTTCAGTGATCTCTTGGTTATTTAGTAGCGTATTGTTTAGCCACGATGTGTTTGTTTCTTTTACGTTTTTTTTCCCGTAATTGATTTCTAGTCTCATAGCATTGTGGTCAGAAAAGATGCTTGATATTATTTCAATTTTCTTACATTTACTGAGGCTTGATTTGTGGCCCAAAATGTGATCTATCCTGGAGAATGTTCCGTGTGCACTTGAGAAGAAAGTGTAATCTGCTGTTTGGGGATGGAATGTCCTATAAATAACAATTAAATCTGTCTGCTCTATTGTGTCATTTAAAGCTTCTGTTTCCTTATTTATTTTCATTTTGGATAATTTGTCCCTTGGGATAAGTGAGGTGTTAAAGTTCCTCACTATTATTGTGTTACTGTCAATTTTTTTCTTTTATAGCTGTTAACAGTTGCCTTACGTATTGAGGTGCTCCTAAGTTGGGTGCATATATATTTTTAATTGTTATATCAATCTTCTTGGATTGATCCCTTGATCGTTATGTAGTGTCCTTCCTTGTGTCTTGTAACATTCTTTATTTTAAAGTCTATTTTATCTGATATGAATATAGCTACTCCAGCTTTATTTTGATTTCCATTTGCATGGAATATCTTTTTCCATCCCCTCACTTTCAATCTGTGTGTGTCCCTAGGTCTGAAGTGGGTCTCTCGTAGACAGCATATATATGGGTCTTGTTTTTGTATCCATTCAGCAAGCCTACGTGATTTGGTAGGAGCATTTAATCCATTCACGTTTGAGGTAATTATCGATATGTATGTTCCTATGACCATTTTCTTAATTGTTTTGGGTTTGTTTTTGTAGGTCCTTTTCTTCTCTTGTGTTTCCCGCCTAGAGAAGTTCCTTTAGCATTTGTTGTAGAGCTGGTTTGGTGGTGCTGAATTCTCTTAGCTTTTGCTTGTTTGTAAAGCTTTTGACTTCTCCATCGAATCCGAATGAGATCCTTGCCGGGTTGAGTAATCTTGGTTGTTGGTTCTTCCTTTTCGTCACTTTAAGTATATTATACCACTCCCTTCTGCCTTGTAGGGTTTCTGCTGAGAAATCTGCTGTTAACCTTATGGGGGTTCCCTCGTATGTTATTTTTCGTTTTTCCCTTGCTGCTTTTAATAATTTTTCTTTGTCTTTAATTTTTGCCAATTTGATTAGTATGTTCTTGGCATGTTTCTCCTTGGGTTTATCCTGTATGGGACTCACTTGCGCTTCCTGGACTTGGGTGGCTATTTTTTTCCCATGTTAGGGAAGTTTTTGACTGTTATCACTTCAGATATTTTCTCAGGTCCTTTCTCTCTTCTCCTTCTGGGACCAGTATAATGCGAATGTTGTTGCATTTAATGTTGTCCCAGAGGTCTTTTAGACTGTCTTCATTTCTTTTCATTCTTTTTTCTTTATTCCGTTCCGTAGCAGTGAATTCCACCATTCTGTCTTCCAGGTCACTTATCCGTTCTTCTGCCTCAGTTATTCTGCTGTTGATTCCTTCTAGTGTAGTTTTCATTTCAGTTACTGTATTTTTCATCTCTGTTTGTTTGTTCTTTAATTCTTCTAGGTCTTTGTTAAACATTTGTTGCATTTTCTCAATCTTTGCCTCCATTCTTTTTCCGAGGTCCTGGATCATCTTCACTATCATTCTGAATTCTTTTTCTGGAAGGTTGCCTCTTTCCACTTCCTTTAGTTGTTTTTCTGGGGCTTTGTTTTGTTTCTTTATCTGGTACATAGCCCTCTGCCTTTTCATCTTGTCTCTCTTTCTGTGAATGTGGTTTTTGTTCCACAGGCTGTAGGATTGTACTTCTTGCCTGTGCTCTCTGGTCTCTTGTGGATGAGGCTATCTAATGTCTTGATGGGAGGGACTCGTGGTGGGTAGAGCTGACTGTTCCTCTGGTGGGCAGAGCTCAGTTAAACTTTAATCCACTTGACTGTTGATGGGTGGGGCTGGGTTCCCTCCCTGTTGGTTGTTTGGCCTGAGGCATCTCAACACTGGAGCCTACCTGGGCTCTTTTGTGGGGCTAATGACAAACTCTGGGAGGGCTCAGGCCAAGGAGTACTTCCCAGACTTCTGCTGCCAGTGTCCTTGTCCCCACGGTGAAACAGAGCCACCCCCCACCTCTGCAGGAGACCCTCCAACACTAGCAGGTAGGTCTGGTTCAGTCTCCCCTGGGGTCCCTGCTCCTTCCTCTGCATCCCTATGTGCACACTACTTTGTGTTTGCCCTCCAGGAGTGGAGTCTCTGTTTCCCCGAGTCCTGTCGAAGTCCTGCAGTCAGTTCCCACTAGGCTTCAAAATCTGATTCTCTAGAGATTCCTCCTCCCGTTGCTGGACCCCCAGGTTTGGAAGCCTGACATGGGGCTCAGAACCTTCACTCCAGTGGGTGGACTTCTGTGGTATAAGTGTTCGCCAGTCTGTGAGTCACACATCCATCAGTTATGGGATTTGATTTTACTGTGATTGCACCCCTCCTGCCATCTCATTGTGGCTTCTCCTTTGTCTTTGGATGTGGGGTATCTTTTTTGGTGAGTTCCAGTGTCTTCCTGTCATTGATTGTCCAGCAGCTAGTTGTGATTCTGGTGTTCTCGCAAGAGGGAGCGAGAGCACGTCCTTCTACTCTGCCATCTTGGTTCCTCCTCTAAAATGTTAATTTTATTAAATTTAAAAGATACAGGAAAGTGCAAGGAAGAACAATAACAATCATCCATCCTATCTTGTTCCCATTCTTACCACCTTTACCGCTACCACCCTTCAGTTCTTCACCTGGATTTTTCCCATAGCCTCCTTATTCTGTTTCTATCCTTGCTTCCCATGATCTGGTCTCTACACAGCAGCCAGGTTATTTAAAAATATAAGTCAGGTCAAATGATTCCTTGCTTGAAATCCTCTCTTAGCATCTTGTCTCATTCAAAGTAAAAGCCAGTCTGCTTACAAGAGAGCCTAAAGGGCCCTTTATGACTGTCCCACTGTCTCTCCTCTCTTTGTCCAGCCCCTCTGAGCTCACCTGCTGCCTCCATCCCTCTGAGCCTTCTTTGTGGTCTTGGAAGATGACAGGCATATCCTGATCTAAGGTCTTTGTCTTTGATGCTCCTTTTGCCTGGAGTACTCCTTCCCTTATATACCTCCATGGTTTGTTCCTTCCCTTCTTCAAGTCTATGCTCAAATATTACCTTATCATGTGGACTTTTCTGGCCACTCTCTCTGAATCCCACCCTAGAACACTTCATATCACCCTTACGTGGGTAAGCATATAAATTGTTATCCAAAACAGGATAATTTTGAGATTGAAAAGGAACCCCAGTCAGTTAGGAAACAAGAGTCATAAACTGGGACTGGCTCTAGCAAACTGGAACATATGGTCATCCTGCTCTTAGACAGATATTTTTCTTCATAGCTCATCTTACTACTTTCTAACATAGTACATGTTTACTTTCTATGTGTTTTTTTTCTGTTCTCCCCTTCTCACAAGCTCCTTGAAGAAAGGGCTTTGTTTTTTTGCTGTTGCATTTTCAGCACCCTGGACAGTACTTACTACATAATGAGTGCCCAATAAAGATTTTTCAATAAATGAATGGATAAATACATATTCCCAACATCCAGAATTAGCCACTGGTAATATCCTGGCATATTGATTTTTATTTTTTTAAATTGATAAACATGCATTATCAAGTCAATGCTGGATAGTACAACCCTCTCCTTCCCATCACATCTCCTAGAAATTCTCATTAAGTAAATATTATCTTAGATATCTTCCATGCAGATAGAAGATAGAAAAATAGAACTTGAATAAAAATAAAGTTATATTATTAACGATATTTTCCAAATGAATGGTATTTTGTTAATTGTGCTTGAATTTAAAAGTGGAAAAATAAATGAGTAAAATTGTTGAAATTCAAATAAATATTTTTTTAACATAGGGATTTTATTTCTTAAGTAAACTCTTTAAGGATGGAAAAAGAGAATTTTCAAAACACTAAGTGGTTGGAGTCATTAAAAAAGACTGTTTTGATTTCCTGCCTTGAAAGATAAAAAAATTAGTACAATAATTTGTACCACTTTTTCACCTCCCTCCTGAGTTTTGTTATATTGTTGTTTTTGCATTGAACAGATATAATAATTATAATTCCCACAGTTGTTTAGGATTGATTTTATATTTAAATTGATTCAATCTCACTGCCAGTCTCTTTATTACAGATACTTTATTCTAAAGATCTTTGTATCTATCCATCTCCAATAGGTTGAATTTCACCGTCAGGCAAACTTTCTAAGAAAAGCCCACGGCTCCTGTGTTATTTGAGTTATATTTTGGGGTTACACTTTCCTCCTGAACTTACACACAGTGCTTCTTTATTTTCTGGCATTTAATGTTCCAGAAGCAACCTGCCATCTTTTTCCCTGTGAAGATGATCTATACCCCCTATTCCCTACTCTGGTTTTGGTTTGCATGATTCTAAAGGGTTTTTTTGTTTTTTTGTGTTTTTTTTAAGTTTAAAAATATAACTGGATTTGTTTTACAGTTGAGTGTTTTGTTTCAAAATTTCCTAGAACACAGTGTGTTCTTTTTGATCTGCATATACAGTTGTTTATCCATTTCCAGAAAATTTTCTTATAATTTTACCTGTGGATACATCTTCTGTTTCATTCTCTGAATTCTATTTCAACACATTACCCTTGTACTGTATAATTTTTGTATTTCATTTCTATTAGCTTTTGCCTAATAGTTTTACGCTGGTTTTTATTTTTGAAGGCACTGTGATGATCTTATCTCTTTTCTGTGTTAACTAATATGACTTTCAGCATTGTCTATTCTGTTCCTTGTTTCAATTAAATTATCTCATTTCATTCTGTTTTATCAACTAGTCTTTGGACTCTTTTTTAAAATTTTGAGTTTCTTAAGTTGTTTTATGGCATGAAGCAATTAATTGTATTGGTTTTATTCTATTCTTTAAGTTATGTTTTTCTTATAGCTTGGTTTCTTTTTTGGCTTTTGCATGCATATTCTTTGCTGTAATATGTTTATGTAATGTCCATGCCATTTCTTTCTACCTTGCTTAAGCTTGGCTGGCTCTGACCAGTCGTCTTTACTCCAATGTGATGCAGGTAACTTGATCCTCTTCCTAGAATACTTTGAAAGCAATTCTTTCTTTTTTCTTCCTCAAGCTGGGGATGATATTTCATTCTCTCCACTTCCTGTCACAGAAGGAAATGGCAAGGGAGAGAAAACTCAGCGTTCTGAGAATATTCAGGCACTGCTCTTTCTCCTAAAAGAGTGTTAAATGCCATGAAACAGAGTTCCTTTCCCTTATCTGGCGGAGGGTGTGCCATTCTAGAGGTTTGGGGTCACTTTTACAATTTAATAAGTAGCTCTGGAGCCTTCACTTCTGAACGAGCGTTAGCACCATTTCCACCTTTCCTGGTTTTACTTGTTTCTCCTCAGTGGTTTCCATTGTATCAGAAAAATGAACCAGGTAGGCATATCTATTCTGCCCTCCTTCCAAATTTTTGGGTACAGTGAAGACCTGCCATTCCCTTACATATTCTTTCTGCCCCATTGAACACCAAACTTCTTGCAGGAAGCTGCTGCCTTATTTTCTTCTTGTCTCTATACCTCCACAAATTATTTTTCCTGTGCCTAGAATTTCTTTCTCTCCCTCTCTCTGTCCTCTTCTTTGCCGTTGCCTTTTTTTATTTTTATTTTTTTGCGGTATGCGGGCCTCTCACTGTTGTGGCCTCTCCCATTGCGGAGCACAGGCTCTGGACGTGCAGGCTCAGCGGCCATGGCACAGGGGACCAGCCTCTCCGCGGCATGTGGGATCTTCCCGGACCGGAGCATGAACCCATGTACCCTGCATCGGCAGGCAGACTCTCAACCACTGCGCCACCAGGGAAGCCCTGAGATATAAATTTTGATTGCTGTGTGAATTAGACTAGTAATGACCGAACTTGATTCAAGTCCTCTTCTCTGGGTTATGGAGACAGCCCAAGATCAATGTGGGTAAATATTTTGAGTAAGCCAGTTTCTCAATGATATCTGGAGCAATTTTCACCCAATAGTATAAACAACACTTGAGACTCTTATCTGATAGTTTAATATGTCTTTAAGTGATCCACCTAACATTATAACCCAGGAACACTTGTTTTTAGATGTCATTTTGAGGTCCCTTTAGGATAAAACTAAGCAAGACTGATGGATAAGATCACTTCACTGTTATGCTTTGGTTGTCAAATAATGTGCACATGATATTCAACCCACTATTTATATTTCAGTTTTCAGGATCCAGTAAGATTCATCAGTGGCTTTCATTTCTCAAGAACTTCCTCATACTGATCCTAGAGTATTATTTACAGCAGTAGTTTCTGCTGACTAATAACTCTGCTGTCAGTAACAGATATCATGAAGATGAACTTGCAAGCCTTTATGTAGCCTGTATTGCTTGTGTAGTAAAATGCTATTTGGTGTCATTCAAGTGAATTTCCATTTGGAGATATGATTTTTAAACTTTCTATTAATTCACCTTACTAGTTAAAGACTATTTCTGTCTTTTATTAAAAGGGTCTCATGCTCTTTTATGTTGTTGTGTACAATGTACTAAATAATTTTTGGCTTGTTAGTTTAACCATTTTTGGAATTAAAAAAATAAGAATAATATGTCACTGTAGAAACAATTTGGAACTAAATAAACCTGCTGGGATTTAAAAACACCTCATTTCTTCAATTTCTGTCGCTAGGCTTCCATATGGATGTCATATTACTCATTCTGAATGTGTCATTTGCTGCTTGAATCTGATTTATATATCTATGGAAGTTGGGCATGTTCCCATTGCAGCCATGAACAATGAAAGTTTTGAAAATTTAACCAGTAGCATCAAGCTGTTTGGTCATATAAGTAAGGGTAAAAGAGACTTTGAGACAAATAAGCTTTTTTATGATCACATTAAATATGTATGTTGCAGTATAAAATATCTCAAGGGTTTACAATGTACATACACATGGCCCTGAAGATGTCACTTTATATAGTACAAAACCTCATAAACTGTTCATCTGACCAAAGACTATCCATCTTCCTTTTGTGGTTGAGGGAGAGAACTGAGTGTAAGGCCGTGTCTAATGTAAACAGTTTTTTCCTCAAGGCATAGTCCTCTGAAATAGTTCACCTTAATGGCTGCCCTTATTTATGTAGTCACTGTACTTTTTTTGATGAATCATGATGACACTGAGAGACACTCTGATAAGGATGAGGACATTATGGCAGAGCGATTTAACAAATGTAGAAACTTCTGCTCCGTTACGGAATTGGTGCAGGATCAGGCTATGTCCACATACTCAGACCAGACCAATCTGCATGTTTAGATTAACTTGTCCAGAGAAATTGGAAATTCACCCTATCCCAACGTGTTAAGACAAAAAACACCCCTTTTTTTTTTTTTTTTTTTTTTTTTTTTTTTTTTTTTATGCGTTACGCGGGCCTCTCACTGTTGTGGCCTCTCCCGTTGCGGAGGACAGGCTCCGGACGCGCAGGCTCAGCGGCCATGGCTCACGGGCCCAGCCGCTCCGCGGCATGTGGGATCTTCCCAGACCGGGGCACGAACCCGTGTCCCCTGCATCGGCAGGCGGACTCTCAACCACTGCGCCACCAGGGAAGCCCCAAAACACCCCTTTTGAAATAATCCAGAAAGATTGCTTTCTTTGTGTGTTTAGACAGAGCCTTGGCCTGTCAAGGATATCACACACTGTTCTCATTTCTTTATAGCAATCTATGCATAAGAATGTTCTATGGGTATTTATTTTATAAATGAGTTAAAATTTGACTCAACAACTATTCAGTAATGCTACTTTTAATTAGGGTTAAATTAAGAATTTTAGTTATAGATAATAGGTAAAAAGTGTCAAAATTGATTTGTGTCCCAAAGATACCTGTTACTTCTCATTGTAAAATTAAAATAACCTGAAACAGGACAATGTTCATTTGTCTGATTTAGCTGAGCTGTGAGAAGGGGGTTAAAAAAATAAAGGCCATCACTTTTTCCTACAAGCTGGGTTGATTTTTCCCTAATCCTGTGATGAACCTCATTCTATGATTATTCATAGTTGGGGATATAAAGTAAGAATATAAAGCTGGAAAAAGAAAAGGATAATTATGTACTATATCTATAAGAAAATATAAGAGGAAGAGTGTTTATCTATGGATTCTTTTTCTAAATAATGTCTGATGACCAACTTGACTGGTTAATTACCCTTCCCCCACCCCCCAGCCCCAGTCCCAGCAACTTAGTTGGCTAAACTTGGACAATTGTTTTGCTACACAGACATTTTCTATAAGAAAGTTAATGTTGGAGGGGAAAAAATGTGACTCCAGTCTATTTTAATACTTTTATAAACACATATATGTGTTTATAAACAATGTATAGAATTGTTTTGCCTATTTTGAATGTAGAAAAAAGATATACATATTTACTTTTTTCATCAATTTTATGTTTTTAAGATTTATCCTTGTTGTTATATATTACTTTTACTCTTTTTCAAAGAAAGGGTTAAAAAAAAGAAGAGTCAGTGCTTTTTTCCAGAAACTGATGTGCCAAAATTCCTTTGTATCATTCAGACAGTCATTTTCTTATTGTCTGTGCAGTAAAACAATTGCTAAGTTCATTTAACTCATTGGGGAAAACAGTCAAATTTGTTGGAAAAAGTAGATAAAAGGCTGCAGCAGAGTTTGGCATTCTGTACTCAGGGCAAGTCTAACGGCTCCTGCCTATTCCCACTTCTCCAGGATCTTGAGTTTGCTTCTTCTTCTAACCTCCTCTTTGGGCTCTATAACTCACCACCTGCTATATCCTCATCTGTTCCTCTCCTTCCTTCCTTGATGGGCATTTTGGTTTAGACTAACTTTAGCCTCATCACCAAGGCAAGAGTTATTCTTCTTTCTATTCTGGGACTCAGAATAGGAATAGGAATAGTTCGGGACCCAGGGGAGGTTAAGACTCCCAGGCATCCTCTGAGTCTGCTATTCACACCCCTTCCCTGCTTTTGAATTCTTACCCCAGTTGTAAGTATCGGTCACCTAGAGTCATGCAGGCATTGCTGGTGAAGTAGTTTGGATAAGGGTAGCCTAATATTTCTGTCTTTTCTATCAATTCCTCAATGTATTCTACTTTTTTTTTTTACATCTTTATTGGAGTATAATTACTTTACAATGATGTGTTAGTTTCTGCTTTATAACAAAATGAAACAGTTATACATATACATATGTTCCCATATCTACTTTAAATGAACACTTTTGCTTGTGAAAATCAAACCAAGAGAAAGAAAGAAGCAGATGACTTCAGTTAGGTGTGTGTAAGGCACCTAAAACAGTGCTTGGCACATGGAAAACTGTTAAGAAGTGGTGGTTATTGTGGAGATCTAAATATAATGAAATGGTAGAGTTTATTTTCAAGTTTTGTTCATTTTTATAAAACCAGGAAAATGTGTATTTTTTTTGCTGTTTAGGCTAAGAAAGAACAGGATACTGCTTTCTGAGTCGCTGCTCTTTTCCGCCTTATTGTTGGAGGCAAACGGGAGGCCTGAGAGCACTGCAACACTAGAGGCAGGGCAAAAAGCAAGGAAGGAAGCTGATGTCACCTCTACAGATATACAGCAGGCCCATGACAAAGAGCAGGTCCATGACTGATGGCAGCTGCTATTTTGAGAAGAAAAAACGTTGCTGGGAAAGAGAATCATATAAGGAAATTTTTTTCTTTTCAAAAATGTGTGAGGGGTAGAAAAATCACTGTAAATATAATATATTTAACTCATATTCTATGATTTATTCTTTAAAGAACAAATATCATCTGGGGCCAGGTATAAAAAAATGAATTAATTTCCATAACTATCACAAAATTTTGTTATAATTGCATACTTTCCAAGTGACCTTTAAGCTATGATAATGTTTGAAGTTGGCTTTCCCAATGGATAAGTTGCAATTATAAGGTAATAGTTATAATAGCTCAGGTCACAAGTGGAATAATTGAATATCATTAACAATGACATTTGATTATGTTTCTTCATTTTTTTCCATTGATATGCCAGGTTCCTCGTGAAATCAGAGACCATGGGGATTCATTATTGCTAGGGTTGATGGTATTGCAATTTTATAACTATGTAATAAATCAGCATTTAATACTGAGAGATGTCATCTTAAACTAGAAGGTTGCTTTTGTTTTAAAGAAGACTTTTGCAAGGAGGTGCAAAAGAAACCATTCAGAAAATTCAGGAGATAAAAACCCTATCCAAGCAAGTGAATCTTGGATTTTTGTAATCGTTTGGTTTGGCACAATATCATTCATGGTTAAAAAAAGTGGGGGGGGGAATTAAATGTCAAAAATCACTGAGTCAAAATTCTCTTGACTTCAGTTTTGTACTCTTCTGTTTCCAGTTTTTGTTTTTTTTTTTTCACATAATTCTTTCTCCATCCTGGTTAGCCTTGTTCTTCTCTAGCTCATTTCCCACGCTAAGAGAATCCATAAATATAAAATTCTATATAGAGTCAGAATTCTCTCAGAAATGCAGATTTGCATGACTGTCAAAGAAAAAACATATTTATCACATTTTTCTCATTTGATTCAATGATTATTTTATTAGGTCAGGCTGGTTTGGGTTAGGACCTTCACAGCCTGAGTTTTTTTGTTTTAAATATTCTTTAAATTATCATGTTGACATTTATTATTGGAATTCTAGATTTTGGCTTTCCCACCAACCAGAGTCTATTTTGGGGTGCTTGGAGGCCTTGTTTCTATTTAAAATGAAAGGAACATGTGAACCTGGTTCAAATGGCTAGTGTGTGTGTGCATGTGTGAGTTTGTGTATATACACATATAACTGCCTTCAGCATTATATACACACCAACATCTTGGTATAATGGGGGTTTTGGAGTTCATCCTTGATGAAACATAAAATTTCTGACTTTAAAATGGAGGCAACTGCAGAATGCTTTGCATTATTGTTAAATCTAATATTTAATATAAAACCATGTATTTCTCAGTCTCTTACTACATACTTCTAATTCATTTTCTTTCAGAAAAAATAAAGAAAAAAGTGTATCATCAAATATGTGGATGAATATATAATGCAACATTTTACATTTTAGTTATTGACATTTAGTCCTCTGAAAAGCCTGATTAATTTGCTAATAAATGAAAATGGTTTGTTTCCAAAATAGCTACAACACTGTATTTCACTGATACAGCTTCATGCTTTTCTTATCAAGAGCAAGATATTAGGAGGATTTATACTGCATATGGAAATGTCAGCTATGGTGTTCCGACGTCTCAATGAATGTTTACTACCCTAATCATTATTCAATAGTTGCTTTCAGTTTAGGATTACATCTTTAATATCACCAGAAAAATTTAGACAAAACTTGACAAATCTGGTAGTAACTCCTTATGGTTCTTTTGCGGGTGTGGGGCTTGATTTATTTGCATACTTATCTAATGGTCAACATTTTTTATTTTTATGGCAGATAGATTTACTGCTGTAATTTAGTTTGACTACTATATTCAAACCAGTTAATTCTATTGATTTAAAGATACATTTTAAAAGAGACTATAAAGTTAACTATGTTTATAGCAACATGAAACCACATTTTCTAGCATGTTGTTGTTTGACCTTGAGTTACTAACACCAAATAAAGGTGAGGGTGATTCTGAAGTAAAAGCATAACAGGTGATATGGATGGCAAAGCTGACTACTCATGGATGTCTCAAAAGCATTTATATCTACATCAGTGGGTATTTTTTGAGGCAGCTGAAGACTGGGCCTACAGGACCAGAATAGGTGCACCTTGGTTGTGGTAACATGATCCTTATAGTCGCTTTTAAATATCTCTACAGTCCAACAGATACTTTCCCAAGATTTAGAAGGCATTAAAATATGGATTAGAATTTTTTTAAACTTTTTCATTTTAACCCCAATTCTTAAATATTTAGGGAGAAAGAGCTGTGACAAAGTGAGAGAGTGGCATGGACATATATACACTACCAAACGTAAAATAGATAGCTAGTGGCAGGCAGCCATATAGCACAGGGAAATCAGCTCGGTGCTTTGTGACCACATAGAGGGGTGGGTTAGGGAGGGTGGGAGCGAGATGCAAGAGGGAAGAGATATGGGAACAAATGTATATGTATAACTGATTCACTTTGTTATAAAGCAGAAACTAACACACTGTTGTAAAGCAATTATACTCCAATAAAGATGTTAAAATAAATAAATAAAAATAAAATTTAAAAGAAAAGAGAGAAAAAGATTGGCAAATGGAAGGAGAGACACAATTCAAATACTGGTTATTAATATGGTATTTCAAGTATATAGATAGTTTTCTGGAAATGAATATTCATAGTATTAATCTTCTTACATGATGGTAAAGTAATAGATCTATTTGAAACAAAAAGCATTTTTAATATTTTGCCAAAATTGTTATTATATGTCTATCATCTATCATTTGTTGTGACCCATTTGGATATAAGTTGCAGACATCATGACAGTTCATCTCAAAATACTTTAGAATCCATGTTACATACCATAATGCCATTGTCACACCTAAGATGATCAGTGGTAATTCAGTAGTATCAGTTAATGTACTTTTATATTCAAATTTCTACAATTGTCCCCAGTATGTTTTTAAGAACTGAAACAAATGTTTTGATATAATATTTTGCCAAGTGAATCAAATTCTCATATCCATGTCATAATTATATTTTCTCAAAATAGTCATTGGCCATTGAATACGCTTGAGTTTCCATGGTCCCAAGCCACCACTGAACCCACTAGAGTAATTTGCTGGAATGAGAAATGCTAACTGCCAAAACCAAACAATGTTAATCAGCAACCAGCCTGACTATGATTTCCAAGGTGCTAATCACTTGGAAAAATTGCCTCTCATTGGCTCAGTCTATAGATAATTACTAATTGAAAAGCAGCTAGAATAGTGAGAAGGTGTATTAGCATGTTAATAGTTCTTTGCACCCAGAGGAATGGATTATAAGTTATGAAGCCTGCATTAGCCAGATGGACAGGATTACTTAGCATGCTGGTATTACCTGGCATCCTGTGGTAGTTGAGGGTAAACAAAATGACCATAACCATTTTGGCATAGTTTGTCATTGCTCTCGGTGGTGGGAGATAGGGTTTTATTCTGTAGTTAGCGCACTAACTGAGAGTCAGTAATTCTGGATACTAATAAATAGCAAAGCATTTAGTCCTTTTGTACATTGGCTAAAATCTATCTTCATGTGCTTCAATTTCCTCCACCTGTAATAAATGAAATGGGAAGCTCATTTAATCTCTTTACATATCTGTTTCATCATCTGTAATATAAAGAAGCTGAACTAGAAATTCTCTAAGATCCTTTCCAGATTTGAGATTTTATCATACTGTGTAGATTCATGCATTTAATACTGCTTTACAGTAGTAAATACAGTAACAGATCTGGAATGGGAGAAAAAGCAGGGTAAAAGCAAATATGTTTCACTAAATCAATATTTCCAAATGAAAACAACATATAAACAAATATACCAGGGATGATTTTATGTTTCCCAAGTCATGCAGCCTGCCTTTTTGGCCTACTATGTGGATATCCTTCTCAGATAAGTAGATGATTGTTTTGTTCTTTCCTGGAGCTGTTACTTCTATACAGGTACTGTGGAAATCCTGAGAAGGAGAGAGGAGAGATTCTCATCTCATCCCATCTGAGAGCCTGGAACACTCTATTGAGCTCAATAGGCAGAAGGGATGTTACTTTCAGATTTCCTTATTCGGTGGTTTCAATTGTACTAAAGGTAAAACAATTTGACAGAGTAAAATTTTTCTGCATTTGTGGCAATGAAGAGTCCAGTTTGTGTCACAAGAATCTTTTCTTCAATGAGTACGTGGCTTTGATGAGAAATATTTCTACTATTGAACATAATGATAATAACTAACATGAACTGAACACTTCTACTTGACAGGCATTGGGTTAAATGTTTTACAAGAATTATTAGTATATTATAGTTAATCCTCATAAAAAACACCATGGTATTGGACTGCCTCATATAATAGATTAAGAAACTAGAGCTTAGGAGTTTAGGCTACCCAACTAAGGTAAGAGGTGGAGCTGGAATTTAAAGCTAGGGCAGGCTCAAAGTGCTCATTGCCGTTCCTGATGCTATATCTAAGGTTACAGAAGGCTTGAGTCTGCTAAGCAGTACTTACAGCTCCATGCCTCTCAGAAGAGACCTGGGAGTTTCAGAAAATCCTGAAAGTTTTCCTTTGTCTTCCCTGCTGGTTAATTACTCCTGTTGCCTGCAGCATACACCTTGGTAGCTTCTTAACTTTCTAGGCAGATATTTGGCAGTTTTGTTGTAGAAGGCATTTAGGAATTGGGGGTTGGCTCCAAGGTCCACTCTAGTCAGGAATATCTTCAACTCACTTGCAACTCATAGCATACATGTGGGTTATGATTAGTATTTTAGTGCCAGCACTTAGACTCTTCTCAGTGTGATGCCCCTGACCTGTCACTTTGATGTTTAACAGTTAATAGGTGGCATTGATAAGGCATGTTAAAAAATCAAGTGTGTTGATGTGTTACTTCTGTAGAAGGTCCCTGCTTCTCTGTCACAATGAAATAAGAGATACCACTGCTTATGACCTTAGTTTGGTCAGTAGCTCAGTATCATACTCCTGCCATGTTTTGTTGGCTCCACAAAGTACCTTTCTCTCTACTCTGTCTAACAATGACTCATTAAACAGCGTAACACTTAAAGAGCAGAATTCAGATACAACTTACAGTTTTATTTGAAAAGGTTTTCTTCTTATCAATCAAAATTTAATCATATAAAAGAATGGAGGGAATTTGAAAGATATTTAAATAACTATTTTGATAATAATTAGTGGTATGTCCATAAAATACATGGTACCTCACTGTTCATCTCAATTGAAGTACCCTGGTATCTGTCCCCAAAACAACTGATTCCATTGCTGTATATCACTGATAACCTGGTGTATTAGTTCAGATATTAAAACACCATAGACTGGGTGGCTTAAATAATAGCAGTTTGTAGCTCTAGAGGCTGGGAAGTCTAAGATCAAGGTGCCAGCAGATCCAGTATCTGGTGAGAATCTGCTTTCTGGTTTGCAGTTGGTCTTCTTGTATCCTCACATGATGGAGAACAGAGGGAGAGGAAGCAAGTTCTCTTGTGTCTCTGCTTATCAGGGCACTAATCCCATCATGAGGACTCCACCCTCATGACCTGATTACCTCCCAAAGGTCCCATCTCCTAAAACCATCCCACTGGGGGTTAGCATTTCAACATGTGATATGGAGGGGACACAAACATGTAGTTCATTAATCTGGTTAATAATTATTAGTAATAATAATGGTAACTTCATTTATCAAATACCTCCTTCATCCCAGGCCCTGGGCCAAATATTTTAAGAGTATTATTTCAGTTAATCTGCAAATAACCTGATGAGATAAATACTAATATTAAGTTTTTAGAAATTCCTTCTTAAAAGGAGAAGTCATCGAAGCAGTTAAAACCTATGTTGAACAGTAAAGAACTTAAAATGAACAGCAATTTTGCACACTGTTTCTCTCTACTCCAAATTCCACTCCCTCTCCCCAGAAGCAACCTCTTTTAATGGTTTCTAATTACTTGAGTATTTATTTTCAAAACTTCAGACCTATGCTAATTCTTCTGCTTAATAAATTTAGTGGGCTCTGTATTGTATTATTCCATTTATATGAAATATCCAGAACTGACAAAGCAATAGGGGGGAAGAGCAGATTAGTGGTTGCCAGGGGCTGGGGTAGGGGACAATGGAGGGTGACTGACTGATTGCTTAGTGGGTATGGGGTTTCTCTTTGGGATGATGAAAATGTTCTGAAAGTGGGTAATGTGATGGTTGTGCACATTGTGAATATACTACTGAATTATACAATTTAAAATGGCTAAAACAGTGAGTTTTATGTTATGTGAATTTTACCTCATCTATTAAAAAAATTAGATGGCTCTCTGGTTAGAAAGTCACCTACATTATCCTTTAACTTATGTATATTTCATACCTATATTATTATTTTAAATGCCTTCTATCATCCTCTTTTTAGAGTTGAGGAAATTGAGGCAAAAGAGGTTAACTTTCCTAAGGTCTTATAAATAGTAAATGCAGGATTTGACCTGAAGTACTGTAACTCCACAGACTGCACACGTAACCCCTGTTCACCATTTCCTTCCAAGATGGCACTTTTGGTGGCTGAAACTATGTAAATGAAAAGGAAGTTGACCTTTGATTAATCCTGCAGTTGTCTAGAGAAAATTTGTCTCGTACATGAGAACTTTTACTTAAAAAAATGCCATTGTATCATATCACCATGATCACCCCAATTACTGCACGTGAAAATAGGAGTCCACTAGTGGATTGAAGAAATGCCATTAAGGGAATTCCCTGGCAGTCCAGTGGTTGGGACACGGTGCTTTCAGTGCCAGGGCCAGGGTTCGATCCTTGGTCGGGGAGCTAAGATCCCGCAAGACGAGTGGCATGGCCTATAAATAAATTAATTAAAGTAAAAAAAATGCCATTAAATTGATTGAGGAACTAATTAAAGTAGAACCAATCGGTTTGGTGCATGAAGGGTTACGGTAGCTTCCTTCTAATGTCTGTTTAAAGAATTGATTTGAGAATTAAGCAGTTACAGCTTTCTATTACATTTATGCATACCCCTTGACTGCTAATAGTATGAGTCAACTGCATTCCATTAGCGATCTTAGCAGCAAAGCTAAGATGTGTAATTGATTGTTGGTGTTGAATGAATATGTCTAATAAGCAGCTGGAAGTGAAGTTTCCAAAAGTGATAGAAGTAGCCTCCTTTCATCATTGCAAGGAAGGGCAGGGGAGAAGAGAACCCCCCTTCCCTCCCAGGGCATGCAGCAGTTCTAGGAAATAGTTTTCACTATTGCCAAAGGTCCAGAATGCTTAAGCAAGGAGTGGAAATGGTATCTCAAAAGAAAATGTATTTTCCAAAAAGGTAACACAGCCCTGTTTATATACATGGTTATAGCCCTGTTTTGTTCTGTTTCAATGTATATATTTTTAACATTCAGGAATTCAACAAGCAAACATTTATTAAGCATTCGACTCCGACGGTGAAATCACTGAGCTAGGTTTTGTGGGGACAAGGGTGTGGAACACATATCTACCCTTGAGAAGTTTTTTTTTTTTTTGCGGTACGCGGGCCTCTCCCGTTGCGGAGCACAGGCTCCGGACGCGCAGGCTCAGCGGCCAGCGGCCATGGCTCACGGGCCTAGCTGCTCCGCGGCACGTGGGATCTTCCCGGACCGGGGCACGAACCCGTGTCCCCTGTATCGGCAGGCGGACTCTCAACCACTGCGCCACCAGGGAAGCCCTACCCTTGAGAAGTTTATAGTCAATTGGATTGGCAGGCAAGATGTACATACAGTGTGGAACTCCTAGGATTCTTTGATTCAGGATAGAGTTAATCAAGCTCTATTCTCTGTAATGCAGGTGACAGCACTAAAAGAATCTAGAAACATTTTTTTTTCTTTTGCTCTTAGTACATAAAATACTATCTTGTTTTTTCCCCAATTTAAACAAAATACATCTCCTAACCACATCCCTTCTCACAAATATACCTTTTGAAAAGAGTGTGGCATGATTTTTGGGAGTATGGGCATAGATGGTTTTGAGTCCAGTTTCTGTCTTTCACTAACTCCTGAACCTTGGCTGAATTACTTAACTTCATTAAACCTCAGCTTTCTTATTTGTAAATTGAAGAAAATAATGATAGTTACCTTACAGAGTTTTTGTGAGGATAGAGGAGATAATGTAAAGCATCTAGCAAATTGCCTAATATATGACAGACACTCAGTGATAGCTTTTATTATTGTTATTAATAATAACATCGAAGAAATTCTTAAAAATGAATTACTCCTAAAGCTAGCTCCCAAACTCAGCAATTGATATCATTTTAGTGTATTCCAGTCTTTGAATATATACAAAATTTATTAACATAATTATAATTTCTCCATTAGTTCAAAATATTGATCTTTGCCAATGGCAAAGGTTCCATCTAATATACTTCCTCAACCCCTTGTGTACAGTGGGAATCTAATATTATTTGTTGACAAAATAAGTCCTCTGTTGACTCTGTCTTCCTTGGTTACCTTTAGCTCTCTCCTGCCTTTCACAAATAAACTTCCTGAGGGGTTACCTGCATCTCTGAACTCTCAGATGGTCCACAAACTACTGTGACTGAACTTTGGTGCCCACCACTTCTCTAAGCCTCACTTACCTAGGTCAGCATGACTTCCTAACTCCCACTTCCAACAGACACTTTCAGTCCTTACCTTCTTACTGACTTTGGAGGCACTTGGGTGCTGTTAACTGCCCCCTCCTCCTGGAGATACACACTCTGGGTTTTCCTGTCACTTCTTCCTGTCTTACCTTCTCTAGGATCTTCTCTAGCTTTACAGTCCAAGTGACTTGTATGTGATGAATCGCGTTCCACCAAAATTCATATATTGAAATCCTAACCCCCAGTGGCTCAGGATGTGACTGTGTTTGGAGATAGGGCCTTTAAGAAAAGTAGTTAAATTAAAATGAGGTCATATGGGTGCACCCTAATCCAGTCTGACTGTTGTCCTTTTAAGAAGAGGAGATTAGGACACAAGCACGGAGGGAAGACCAGGCAAAGATATAGGAAGAAGGTGGCTCTCCACAAGCCAAGCAGAGACCTCAGAAGATAGCAACCCTGCTGACATCTTGTTCTTGGACTTCTAGTGTCCAAAACTGTGAGAAACATTTCTGTTGTTTAAGCCCCCCAGTCTGTGGTATTCTGTTATGACAGCCTTAGCAGACTAATGCAGCGATCTTCCAGACAGTGAATCTGATTGTGTCACACCCCAGTTCAAAACTCTTAAGTGTCCCGTACTAAGCTACAGATCAATACTTGTATTCTTGTAGTAGCTCACTTGGCATTCCTGACTTGAGCCCTGATTTGCCATGTCTCACCGCATGCTATCCGTCTTAGTGCTCTGGCCATCTTGCACTGCTTCCTGGGTACTCATGCCTCCTTCGGTCTGACACACTCCTGCTCCCCCCCTTCTGCCACACCTTCTCTTGGCTAACTTTGGGATCCTTCAGGTGTCAACTTCCTCTTGAGTCTTGCTGTGCTCTCCTAGCTCTAGTCCCTGCATTTACTGCCATCCAGCACCTATCAGACTGCTGTAACTGCCTGATTACTTGTTTGTTTCTCCTTGTGGCATGTACCCCTACCCCCAACCTCTTCCTGCCCTAAGTTCCTTGCTGGCAGGGAAAACATTCCCTTCACTTGTAACACCAGAGACTGACAGAGTACCTGGCATATAGTAGGGTCTTAAGATTTGTTGGATGAATGAGAGCCTATTGCTTAGCAGAAGAGAAAAACATTTTCCTAATTCTGATGGTTAGCTTAATAACATTGGATAAAAATATTAAATTTACTTCAGTTCTGTAGATCTGGCTTTGAAAATTGTCCAGTCTTCTGTACTCCAATTCTTGGAGTATAAATATTCCACTTTGCCTACTTCTGTTGGTAAATTTCTCAACCTCAGAACTCTTTGTTCTGTGAAGTACCCATGGCTGGAAAAAAAAATTCAAAACAGACAGCATTTCAATGGGAAATAGTATTTTATTATATTTTATCCTCCCTCCATCCCTCCCTTCTTTCCTTCCTTCCTCTTTATTTTTGGTCTATGTAAAACCAGTTAAAAAAAATTCAAAATGTGCCATTTTGGAGATGATCAATTTACCTTTTGAAACTACATAAATGGGGACACATTAGAAAAATGAGTCCAAAAAGTTTGGTCTTCATATGGTAAATTTAATTGGTATTTCTAGCACTGGAGGAGTCATTAACCAGTATTGCTGGCTTAGAATTTTTTTTTTTCTTTTTTGCTGGTGAAAGAGAGTGGGTGAATTTGTGCTTAACAAAGCTCTGAAAGAGTTCCTGTGTGGACACCAATTCTACAAAAGTACTTGGAACCCAGGATATATAACTCTTTCAAAACCTTGGCATTAGAAGTTTGGCATTGCACACCCTTCAAAGGGGAAGAAGGCTCTGCATTAGGAATAGCTGCCTGGCTCTAAAGAAATAATTTTGGTTCTGGAAATGAGCCAGAATGAGAAAAAAATTTCATCTGCTAATGATTAACATGTTTATTGTTAAAGCTGATTTTCTGTTACAGCAAAGATACAGCTGAGAGTTTCTGAATATATATATATGTATATATATATGCACCTTCAGGCACAGTCAACATTTAAATTTTTTAAAGCATCCCACACACTGAGGATATTTATAAGCATTGAACTAAAGAGAACCAAAATTGGCTAGCAAAAATATGCAGATTACCGGAATATTTAAAAGTTTTAAATATAAAGAATGGAGATCCTCAAGTAAACTCCATGGTATCACAAGTTACTCTGCATTTTTTTGAAATAATAATAAAGGAAATCAGGGAAAATCAAACTACTCTCTTTAGTTTGAAATTAAAAACAAAAACCAAAACACCAACCTCTCAAAGCTCTTACAAAAATACCCTTCTATGTAATTAAAAAGAAATCTGCCTAGCTGAATTTTCTTTGATTTATTTTGTTGACCACACTTGACTTATGGTACCTGTAAAAATTGACATGCTTTGGTGTCTGTGATATTCCCAGAGCAGAATTGTATCAGAGCCTGACACTAAAGCACTCTGTAGTTACTGTTATCAAATGCTGAATCTCGTTTTAGCACTGATAAGAGGCCCCTAGTATAAAAACACTGGGCTTACAGATGATAGAAGAAAAATGTATTTTGTGGTAGAACATGACTTGCTTACTATGGAAGTATCTCCAGCTGCCTAGAAACGTTGCCTAGCAACCCTGGAAATACAGAAAACCTAATATCCTCTTCAAGTTGCTTGTGGGTAAAGGGATTATTAAAAATATCAGTTAGAAAAGAAGGACCACAGAGTTTGTTCTTGGGCACCACAACAACTAATACTTTCTACTTTGATAGTGCCTCTGTGCCCTTTTCCCACACAATTTCCAGTGCTTTGCCTGTGTTTCCCCATGAATGCTCTAGTTGATAAGTCTCAATAGTGCAGAAAAGAGAGTGATTTGCAAAGGTCATGCCCTTGCCATAAGAGGATTTGGCTCCTTTCCCCCAGCCCTCTGACTCCAGGCAGCTCTCTGCTTTGGTGGGTAGCAGCCAGCCAGCAGCAGCCTCCAGCTTTGATTGCTGCCTGTTGCCCCAGCGGCCAGCTTCCTTCAGACCCAGCAATTTCTGGGAGGATTGCATGATTTGTCGTTGGCTGCACTGTCTGCTGGTTGGCCAAGGCTGTGGGCAGCTTGTTCCTGGAAGAGCACCCTAACCTCCTGCCCTCTGGTCTGATGCCTTTGTTTCTGCCCACATGTTCCATTCAAGTGATGGCACAAAGCTCTGAAAGGTGATTGCCTCTACAGCAGGCAGATATATGCTGTGTTGTAAGCAGAGCAAAAGGGCTGAATGGGCTCTGGCTTTACTCTATTCAGAGTCCCTGTTTTGTTCACAGGATTAGAAAATTGTTTAGCTGGACAAATATATTGATGGACTTTTTTTTTTTGCGTGACGGAAAGTAAGTCTTCCTGAATTAATTTGAACAAATGAGTTGTTTCCACGCTGAAATTGAGTACAGCTTCGAGTGTGAATATATTCTCCTGGTCAACTTTCAAAAGCCCTTTTCCACTAGAATTGGAACTACTCTTAATAATTGTAATAGCACTGTCAATAATAAAGATAGCACCTTAAATGTCCATATTACTACAGTCTATAGAAGACTTGGATATCTGTGTTCTCATAAGATCTGCATAACTGTCTTTGAGAGGGGCAATGTTCTCTCTTTTATAGCAGTAAAAGGGATGCTCAAAGAGGTAAGATGACTTGTTCAAGGTCATTAGCTTGTAAGTGGAAGGAATGTTCTTGAACCTGAGTTTTCTGGCTTCCAGTCCAGTGTGATTGTTAATATTAACAGGTGTTTGGGTTAATAGACAGGAGGCCTGTCTAAAGGAGAAAGTGCAGAAGTGAGCAGTATAAAGACCCCTGGACTGGAATCTCCTGCATGATTAGGGGGAAATCACAAGCTCTGTAGACATGGATTTCCCCATCTGTTATATTAGGAGTTGAGCTAAATTATCTCCGGATCTTAAAATTCTTAATAAAGAATGAAAGTGGCATGAATAAAGCCACAAACCAGTCACCACTGCTGTGAAAAACTTCAGAAGTAGTGATGGCACGTTGATGGTTCATTAAGGAGTCAATTCCTGGTTTCAGGATCAGTCTTCATTTAATTTCTTTTCTCCTGAAGAAGTAATTTTAGCTTTTCATCAAAAGCCTGAGGAATGAAAATATCAGTCCTAATTTCCTGTTCCTTTAATGTTAATTGAGTGCTCACTTTAGTCCTACCCTGTGCTAAGCACTTCTCATGCGTTCCTGAGTTAATCATTTCAAGAGCCCTGGGAAGGGGCTGGTATAATATGTCCATTTCATAGAAGTTGCAGTTCTGATAGTTGTGTGTCTGGATATGCCCAGAGTTACACAGCAAAGAAGTTTCAGAACCGTACTGAAGCCTGGCAGACTGACTGCCATCCAGGGCTTTTACTCACAGTGCTTCACCGTCTCCGGGGCATGGCTCTGAGGAGGCACTGTGGCTGACTCTTTAACAAAGAGGCCTTCATTTTGGGAGTTCATTTGAGCTTGATTTATTTACAGTCAGGGTGGATTATGCATGAATTCACGTGGATTTCACTATACATCATTAAGACCTGGACCATATTATATTCCCTCCTTTCACTTCCAGTATTTCTCCTAACTAAGGTGGGCCTCCTCCCCAGCCCCCAGACCTTTACATATATACCAGTGATATGCAAGACCTTGACATGGACCCATACATAAATGGGTCCTGAACTAGAAACTTTCTGTTAGCCTTCTCATCAGTTAGGCTCACTCAAAGGTGGACTCATTATAGTCTCAAGAAATCCTCAGGCCAAGTTAACTTTTACTAGATCATCATAGCCTAGAGTTTCTAACTATGTGGTCAATGGACACCTGTTTTAGAGTCATCTGAGGATCTTTTTTTCATTCAGATTTCTGAGGACGACACCTCAACCTAATGAGTCATAACCTTTGGGAAGGTGGAACCCTGGAATCTGTATTCTTAGCAAACTGCCCAGGGGACTCTTGAGCACACTGAAGCTTAAGAATCCCCAAAGGGCATCTTATGTCTTTTAAAAAAATTAGATGCATGCATGGTGCATGATCCCTTCCTTCTCCATTTCACATCTTCCCTCTTTTCTACCTGGAATGGAAACCTTAAGGGCCTCCTCCCCTTCTCTCCATTTATCTCTTGCTCTTTTTCTGCTATTATTTCTTGCTGCCTCCTTTCTGCCTCTTGTGGTTAGGAAGAACCACAGTCATGCAGGAAAGAGCTGTTTGCTTCTTGCATATGTGCAAAGTTTACATAGCACTTCTATATCTTTCAACTTGGTAATTGTCCAGTATGGTCGTTGAAGAGGTGCTGTGCATACTTCACAGGCTGCTGAATTTCAATTCCACAGAAATCATCAGTCATTCCCCCTTCTGGGCTGGATGCTTGCATCTCTGTCAGTGAGAGTCAACAGACCTTGAATGTGAACACTCAAGGAAGATGGTATTCCCGTCAGTGTTGCTAGATAGGGTACAGATCTGCAGCACTTTGAGCCTTGTTCAGACTGGCTTCTCAGTCTTTCTCTACTCATTTAATTTCTTTCACTTTCTTTGACTCCCCAGCCCCCATAAGCCATACCCTTACTCATCCATGAATAACTTCTTTCTTGCATGCTTCCTCTGGAACAAGTGCCACAAAGAGGTCCCTTGGAAGGACTTGAGTTTCTATATTCTTATAATCTCTGTGTGTGGCTGTTTACATAGAAACTGTCAGAGCCAGAAAGAGAGAAGTAGGCAAGTTATGATGGACAGAGCCCTACTCCTCTGCCATTGTTTGGGTTTAATCACGTCATGTTTGGTTTCACTCAAAATCCTCATGCCTTGCAGGGTTGAGCTGGCTGTTCACAAACACTGGAGTGTTAGTCTTTTTCTATCTGCTCAGCAGCATAAAAGCATGATCCAGAATATGTTCTCACAGTGCCTTTAGGCTGTCCTGGTGGAAGGGGGCTGTATGGGGAAGGGTACTGAGGGACTGGGACACATTGCATATTTTCTTCCTTTGGAGTATCCCAGTGAGGAATCATTTAAGAGAGGAATGTGGTTAATTTAGCTTAGCCCACAATTATTCTTTTTTTTCTGTTCTTTTTCTTTTCTTAGTTCCAGCATGCGGGATCTAGTTCCCTGATCAGGGATTGAACCTGGGCCCCCTGTGTTGGGAGTGCAGAGTCTTAACCACTGGACCACCAGGGAAGTCCCAACCCACAGTTATTCTATCATCAAATGCTTAGTAACACAGTAACCATCTGTAGAATTCTCTGGGAAATGTAGCTGAAGAACCAAGGAGTTTGTCATTTAACTGGTAGATTAACCATAATTTTTACTCCTATTCTTCCCTCTTTGGATCCACTACTGGGCATTTGCTCCTGTGTTAGAGGAAGCATGGAAGACAGGTCCCTTTGTTAGGAAGGGCTAACAGCTTTTTCAATTTCTTTCTGATTTCAGGATGCATTTTTAATCTCACCCTGACATTGTAGGCCATGCCTCGTGTTGTACTAACTACCTTTCCAACCATCACCCCTCCTGTGTTCCTGAACATTCTCTTTGCTCTGGCCACCTGCTGCTTCATGTGCTGCATGCTTTCTCAACTTTATGACTTTCCTCATCCTGTTCCCCATGCTTAGAATGCTCCTTATTTTCAATTCTCTCTTTTATGAAGCCTTTCCTGATTGACACCTCCTCTTCTCCCTGCTTAATTTATTTTTTATTTTTTTGAATTTTATTATTTTTTTTATACAGCAGGTTCTTATTAGTTATCTATTTTATACATACAAGTGTATACATGTCAATCCCAATCTCCCAATTCATCACACCAGCCCCCCCCCGCCACTTTCCCACCTTGTGTCCATATGTTTGTTCTCTACATCTGTGTCTCAATTTCTGCCCTGCAAACCGGTTCATCTGTACCATTTTTCTAGGTTCCACATATATGCGTTAGTATACAATATTTGTTTTTCTCTTTCTGACTTCCTTCACTCTGTATGGCAGTCTCTAGATCCATCCACGACTCTACAAATGACCCAATTTCATTTCTTTTTATGGCTGAGTAATATTCCATTGTTTATCTGTACCACATCTTCCTTATCCATTCATCTGTCGATGGGCATTTAGGTTGCTTCCATGACCTGGCTGTTGTAAATAGTGCTGCAATGAATATTGGGGTGTATGTGTCTTTTTGAATTATGGTTTTCTCTGGGTATATGCCCAGTAGTGGAATTGCTGGGTCATATGGTAATTCTATTTTTAGTTTTTTAAGGAAACTCCATACTATTCTCCATAGTGGCTCTATCAATTTACATTCCCACCAACAGTGCAAGAGGGTTCCCTTTTCTCCACACCCTCTCCAACATTTGTTGTTTGTAGATTTTCTGATGATGCCCATTCTAACTGGTGTGAGGTGATACCTCATTGTAGTTTTGATTTGCATTCTCTAATAATCAGTGATGTTGAGCAGCTTTTCATGTGATTCTTGGCCATCTGTATGTCTTCTTTGGAGAAATGTCTGTTTAGGTCTTCTGCCCATTTTTTGATTGGGTTCTTTGTTTTTTTAATATTGAGCTGCATGAGCTGCTTATATATTTTGGAGATTAATCCTTTGTCCGTTGATTTGTTTGCAAATATTTTCTCCCATTCTAAGAGTTGTCTTTTCATCTTGCTTGTAGTTTCCTTTGCTTTGCAAAAGCTTTTAAGTTTCATTAGGTCCCATTTGTTTATTTTTCTTTTTATTTCCATTACTCTAGGAGGAGGGTCAAAAAAGATCTTGCTGTAATTTATGTCAGAGTGTTCTTCCTATGTTTTCCTCTAAGAGTTTTATAGTGCCCAGTGTTACATTCAGGTCTCTAATCCATTTTGAGTTTATTTTTGTGTCTGGTGTTAGGGAGTGTTCTAATTTCATTCTTTTACATGTAGCTGTCCAGTTTTCCCAGCACCACTTATTGAAGAGACTGTCTTTTCTCCATTGTATATCCTTTCCTCCTTTGTCATAGATTAGTTGACCATAGGGGTGTGGGTTTATCTCTGGGCTTTCTATCCTATTCCATTGATCTATATTTCTGTTTTTGTGCCAATACCATATTGTCTTGATTACTGTAGCTTTGTAGTATAGTCTGAAGTCAGGGAGTCTGATTCCTCCAGCTCCATTTTTTTCCCTCAAGACTGCTTTGGCTATTTGGGGTCTTTGTGTCTCCATAAAAATTTTAAGGTTTTTTGTTCTAGTTCTGTAAAAAATGCCACTGGTAATTTGATAGAGATTGCATTGAATCTTTAGATTGTTTTGGGTAGTATAGTCATTTTCACAATATTGATTCTTCCAATTTAAGAACATGGTATATCTCTCCATCTGTTTGTGTCATCTTTGTTTTCTTTCATCAGTGTCTTATAGTTTTCTGAGTACGGGTCTTTTACCTCCTTAGGTAGGTTTATTCCTAAGTATTTTATTCTTTTTGTTGCAGTGGTGAATGGGATTGTTTTCTTAATTTCTCTTGCATAGGAATGCAAGAGATTTCTGTGCATTAATTTTGTATCCTGTAACTTTACCAAATTCATTGAACAGCTTTAGTAGTTTTCTGGTGGCATCTTCAGGATTCTCTATGTATAGTATCATGTCATCTGCCAACAGTGACAATTTTACTTCTTCTCTTACAATTTATATTCCTTTTATTTCTTTTTCTTCTCTGATTGCCGTGGCTTGGACTTCCATAACTATGTTGAATAATAGTGGTGAGAGTGGACATCCTTGTCTTGTTCCTGATCTTAGAGGAAATGCTTTCAGTTTTTCACCATTGAGAATGATGTTTGCTGTGGGTTTGTCATATATGGCCTTTATTATGTTGAGGTAGGTTCCATCTATGCCCACTTTCTGGAGAGTTTTTATCATAAATGGATGTTGAATTTTGTCAAAAGCTTTTTCTGCATCTATTGAGATGATCATATGATTTTTCTTTTTCAGTTTGTTAATATGGTGTATCACATTGCTTGATTTGCGTATGTTGAAGAATCCTTGCCTCCCTGGGGTAAGTCCCACTTATCATGGTGTATGATCTTTTTAATGTGTTGTTGGATTCTGTTTGCTATTATTTTGTTGAGGATTTTTGCGTCTGTATTCATCAGTGATATTGGTCTGTAATTTTCTTTTTTTGTAGTATCTTTGTCTGGTTTTGGTATCAGGGTGATGGTGGCCTCATAGAATGAGTTTGGAAGTGTTCCTTCCTCTGCAATTTTTTGCAAGAGTTTGAGAAGGATGGGTATTAGCTCTTCTCTAAAGGTTTGATAGAATTCACCTATGAAGCCATCTGGTCCTGGACTTTTGTTGGAAGATTTTTAATCACAGTTTCAATTTATTACTTGTGATTGATCTGTTCATATATTCTGTTTCTTTCTGGTTCAGTCTTGGAAGTTTATACCTTTCTAAGAATTTGTCCATTTCTTCCAGGTTGTTCAGTTTATTGGCATAGGGTTGCTTGTAGTAGTCTCTTAGGATGCCTTGTATTCTCCCTGCTTAATTAACCAATGAATTCATTCAACACATGGTAACTGAATGCTTATTGTGTGAAAGACTAGGTTGAGCCTTCATGATACAGCAGTAGTGAAGAGAGACCTGGTCTCTCTTACCACAGAGATGTGGTTCTCCATCTTTGGAACCCTATCTCACTTTGCTTACATTGCCCTTACAGCAAGTGCTTTTACTTATTGCCTGTTTTTATAATTTTATTTTGAAGCAATTTCAAATTTATAGTAAAGTTAAATGGTACAAATGGCTTACATGTGTCCTTCACCCAAAGACTCTGTTTTGGTTGCCGTCATAGCAACAGGATACAATCTAAGACTATTATTTTACACCTAGTCTTCATTTTGCTCAGCTCTCCAACCCAGAACAATTCCTCGGTCTTTCTTTAGCTTTCCATGACCTTAAAGAGTTCAGAAGATTACAGGCCAGTTTGGGTTTGTTTGATGTTTCCTCATAATAAGACCCAGAATTTTGGGCCAGATTGTCACAGGAGTGATGCTGTGTTCTCATGTCATCCTGTCTGCGGACAGTTGCTTTATCACCTTGTCTCATTGCTGGCTGCCTTAACTTGCATCCTTACTTAACGTGATATATTATTCTGGGTTTCTCCATTGCAAAGTTACCTTTCTTCCCCTTTGTACTAATAGATATTTTGTCAAGAGACACTTGGAGACTATGTAAAATCTAGTTATGCATCCCACACTGATCTACTCATTTTAGTGTCCATTGATGTTTCTTGCCTGAATTAGTTATTACTCTTAATAGTTGCCAAATGGCAAATTTTCTAATTCACTATTTACTAATTGGTATTCTGTAGTATGTATGTACGTGTGTGTGTGTATGTATGTATTTATATCAGTGTATACTCAGAAACTTACATTTTATTCAATGAGTTATAATAATTAATTACAATCATTATTTATTTTGATGCTCAGAATGTTCCAGATTTGCCCAGTGGCAGTTTCCTAAAGCTGGTACACCAAAAGACTACAGACGCATCTTCTTTCTTTGCCCTAGCTACTCTGGAGTCAGCCACTTGTCCAAGTCCTATTTTGTTTGTTTGTTTTGGTGGAGGAGTGGCATTTAAAAGTCAAGAACTATGTTAGGTGTGCTTTACTGCTACTCAGACATTGCTGCTCTTAGGCCCTCTTAGTGGGCAGAGCAAATATATCTATATAAGTATATACATATATAATACATATATACTGCAGATATATATATATATATATATATAAAAAATATGTATATATACACATTTACATCTCTACATATTTCTCTTTTTATATATACCTTAAAAAATCTACCCCTGCTTTCACCAGGTATCTTAAGTTCCAGTCTATCACTTCAGGGTTCATTCCTGCTTCCTCCTTTTCATATTTGTACTTCCTTCTTTGAGAGTAAAAAGCCTGGCTCCCATTATCTTCCATGTATTTACATATTTACTCAATTCCCCAGTCTCCTGACTTACTGGGCTGCAACACTGCTCTGACTGTCTCCTTTGTGTTGACCCTGGATGTCACGGGGCTGTCTTCTTTACAGGAAGGGGGAAAGAAGGCAGGGTCATCACCTTTGTGTGTGTGTAAAAAATAAGGTGCTTTTTTTGTGTGGTACACGGGCCTCTCACTGTTGTGGCCTCTCCTGTTGCAGAGCACAGGCCCCGGACGCGCAGGCCCAGCGGCCATGGCTCACTGGCCCAGCCGCTCCGCGGCATGTGGAATCCTCCCAGACCGGGGCACGGACCAGTGTCCCCTGCATCAGCAGGCGGACTCTCAACCACTGCGCCACCAGGGAAGCCCTAAGGTGCTTTTTTTTTTTTCTTTTAACATCTTTATTGGGGTATAATTGCTTTACAATGGTGTGTTAGTTTCTGCTTTATAACAAAGTGAATCAGATATACATATGTTCCCATATCTCTTCCCTCTTGCATCTCACTCCCTCCCACCCTCCTTATCCCATCCCTCCAGGCGGTCACAAAGGTGCTTTTTTTTAAAAAAAAAATATTACATCTTGACAAACTGTAAAATGTCTCTCATCTATCTCTTTTTCATTCATACATAAATAGATATAGATATATGTAAACTTTTTACCTTCCTTTAAAATCACCCAATAAAAATGATGACTCTGAATGAACATGTTTCATGAGGTTTTTGACAAAAAGGGGATAGTTTACCTTCTTGGCTTGACACCGGGAGGGCAGGAAGGCACCGCTTCAAGTCATTTGCACATGTTTTGTTCCTGCCCCAGGGCTCTAAGCTTCTTAAGGTCAGAGGCTGACTTCTGTCTGTTCTTGAGTCAGTGGAACCCCTTGTACAGTGTTCGGAGCAGAACATGTGTCCAATCTGTTAAACTGATTATTTTCCTCCTCTCAGAACTGACAAGCTATTTTGCAGAATTGATTGAACTTATTCATTATTCTGACGTTGCATGCAAGTAGCTTCAGCCCATACAAATATCTTAACCTGAAATGTCTTAGGAAGCTTGTCAGAAATGCAGAGGTCAGAAGTTTATACACTAGAAAATCTTTAATAAGCTGAATAATGTACTTAATTAGGAAGATAAGAAGAAAAAAATGTGAATGAAACAAAGAGGCATTATAGAGATGCTTATTTACATAAAATTGTTGGGGTTGTTTACTTTTTCTAGTACATGAAATTCTGTGCAGCAAATAGATTCTGTTCAAAATAGAAATAGTTGATTAAAGGAGATATATAAATTTCTTTACATTGCAAATTATAAAATGGAATAACAGTAAATTATAAAAAGTAAGTTTTAAGCTTAACAATGGACTTGTTATAGGTACAATTTGGCTTGAAAATATGCATTTCACACCACTGGCATCATGCCTGGTGTGTCTTCACTAAGTTTTGAGTGCCTGTTTATACTGTGCTCAAGTTATGTCAATGTCAAGCCCCACAATAGGAATTCCTCTCTCCCAGTAGTTCTCAAGACTATTTGTAAATCAGTTGTCATTCTTACTGTCACAGCCATCTTCTTCTTCTTTTTTTTTGAAATCAGCCACCATTCTGTTTATTCTGAGATAGATAAAAAATCAAGATAGAAACAAAATCCCACTCGGACTACCTGCTAGTCGTCTGTTCCCACCCACCTCATCCCAATGTTCCCATGCCGCTCTCCTCACACCACCCCTGGGGAAAGACTACTTGCCTGTCTTTGTTTGTTTTCCCTCCTCAATTTTTTTTTTTCAGCTGTCTTCTTAAGATGACTTCAGAGTGGGTCTTCCTTTAAGTCTTCCTCCATAACCACTGGCTGTTTTCTCCCCTCTCCTGGCCTCATAAATTAGATTTTGGACCCACTCAATTTATAGTCTAGTTGAGACAGGTTAGATAAATGATGACTGACATCTGATAGCACACCAGCCAAGGTTAAAAATGCAGTTTTTGGTTCATTAAACTCCACAGAAAAGGTCAACCTTTAATAATTGTAAAAGCTACTAAGCTAGATTCTCGAGAGGCTTCTGGTAGACTTGCTTGAGACAGAAATGTGCACATTTGAAAAAGATGACCTCTTTATGCTTTATATATATATATATATATATATATATATATATATGTGAAGAGACTAAACAAGATATGAATTAATTTCCTTCTTTTTCCTGGCATTAGTGAGGTTGCCTAGGATTGAAAATGGAGACCAATCTGGTCTGCAGAATTATAAAAGATGTATTTATCTCATGGTGTTATCAGCATAATGGGAGTAGACAACACATTTCAAGTTCCACTTACAGGGATAGGCTTTCATGGGAAGTTATATAGATAAAATGTCTCTCCACAATATAACATCTCTTCCCATTCTCTTGCAATTTAACCTTTTCTGACTACCATGGCAACTCACATCTTATAAGTGATGGTCACCACTCTCCATAGAAAGGGAGAATTAAGCTGTAGGTTTGTCCTCAGTTGTCTTTTTTTGGTGATCTTAACTTCGCCTCCTGAGTTCTTTACATGCTGGGATACACAGCCTGCACTGGTGAGAATTAAAAGTTTCCTATCTGGATTAGTGTGTTAAGAATAAGTATTTGCCTTGATGTCTAGTGTTCATACATCAAAGATTTGGTGAAAACTAAATAAATTTAGTTGTGAAAGCATGTTCTTTTAGAGTAAAAAAGATGTGGATTGTAATCTTGATTCTGTTACTTCCTAGGCAAGTTTCTTCACCTCTCCAAGTCTTAGTTTTCTTATCAATCAATTGAGGATAATAATACCAGAGAATGGTTGTGAGACTCACATGAGATAATGTCTGCAGAGTGCTTCACACAGTGCCTTATATGGAGTGAATGTTCAGAAGTGATAGCAGCTATTATAACTATATAACACATTTGTGGAAGAGGAAGAATTTCAACTTTATTATCTACTCATACCCTATTCTCTGAATGAGACTGTAAAATTTTAAGTCAAATGATAATACAAATTATTACAGGGCAAATAAACTCATAGACAAAAATATGGGAAGTTAGTGGTTATTAAGTAACCATCTTGAAAGAGGACCAGAAGAGGAGAGGGATGCAGGCAAATGGTGAGGTGGGTTTAGGATATTCACTGCTTTCCTTTTTCCCTCATTCTAGATGCCAGTAGAGCTCTTCCCTTTCAGTTTTGAGTATCACCTCTTCTGGATCTCCCTTGAATCTTTCATGGGGGATTCTTTAGGACTGTAACTTTAAGGCTTAATCAACCCCCATTACTAAAAAACAAAATACAACAAAACAACCCTAAACAGGAGCCTTCAGTGTGCTATGCAGAGGGTCATATTTTCATAACCAGCTCACTCATTTAATTTAAAGTCCTTCTGAGTTTGAGTTCTGTCTATTAGGGTAAAGCAAAATCAAACTGATGTTTTCAACAAGCTTCTTATTGCTTTAAAAAAGAGGCTTCCTGGATTACTTGAATATCTAAATAAAGGTATTTAATTTTTCAGGTCATTGATGATTGTGATAATATTAAGAATACACTTGTTTAGACTATGCAGTTTGGTTAAACTGTTGCTTGATAATTTCAAAAACCATCAGAACATTTTCTTATGGCATCACAGTTTAAGACAAAAAATAAACAGCCTGTTAAGCAGAAATTTTAGATGCAATAGATAAGAACGTTAAAAGTAAATAATTTAAGTTATTGAAAGGAGCTATGAATCAATGTAGACTCTCCAAGGCCATACTTGTTAGTAGGTCTGCTAAGGGCTCAGGAGGGATGTAGGATGTACCCATAAGGTCTCAGAAGACCAAACGTCTCTTATGTGCTCCACATCTCCATGTTTCCATTCAGACCACACATCCAGCTACTCAGAAGGCAATGTGCCTCATAGAGATCATGCAAAGAAAGACGTAATTGGCCAAAAGGTTTATTGTTGCCCCTCTCTGTGGGTATCTCATAGCTCTTGTGATATTTCATTTCTTTTTATAAAGAAAAAAATATTTCACCATGGTCAGTACTAGTGTATTTATTCATGTAATAGAAATAGATAATATCCAGCTATATGTGCCCCTGGAATTACAAAGGGAGGAGGAAAATCAGAGAAATGCAGAGACTTGGCATCCAAGAGGAGAAAGTACAGTCATCTCTCGGTATCAGCAAGGGATTGGTTCCTGGATCCCTCCCACTCTGCAGATGCTCAAGTCCCTTGTATAAAATGGAGTAGTACTGTCGGCCCTCTGTATCTGTGGGTTCTGCACCCATGGATACTGAAGGCCGACTGTATTCTGAGAAGGAGCTGGTAGTTACCAATGTCAAATGGAGCAGACAGGCCTGGAAAGTAAGGGTTAAGAAAATGGTACTCGATTTAGTGAGGTCATTTGGTGATCCTTGAAAGATTTCATAAGAAAAGCGGTTTGGGAAGCCTGAATTTTTTTTTCAAGTGGATGTGGGGTGGTTATGATGGGAATTTTAAGGTGTGTGAGTGAGAACAGGTGCACTGTATGAATATCCTTTAAAGAACTTTGTGAGGGGAATGCTGCATTGAGGCTGGTAGCTGGAAAGATCAGTAGAAACATGAAAGAAACAGCCTTTAAGCCAGTAACACATGAATATCTTTGGAGATTCAGACCTGTGGAAGAAGAGGTTGCAGATTCTGCTAAGAGAATGGATAGATGTAAGAACTAGATCCTCTAGGAGTAAGGAATGAATCTTATTTTATACTTTTACTTCCTAAACATTGAAAATAGTAGCATTTACCAGAATGGTGATGTAGGCTTTGTAAAGTGATACCAGGTGTGCAGAGCACTCTTGTCTACAACTTATGACTAGAAATTAATGCTGACAGTCCCGAGTATGATCTATCTTACAGAGCTTTCTGGCCAGAAACTCTTTTTAAGCAGAATCTAAGCTAATAGGAAAAACTTGTCAAAGTCCTAGGTTAGATTAGTTCTCGGCTGGTTATGGATCGTCTACATCAGCTTGTCACATTCTGCTGCCCAAATATAGTAAACACGCCCATTGGAAAGCATAACTTAAAAATGGTGCCATAAATGACAGTTTCAGGCTGTCAGTGTGGATTGATCACTGCTCCCACCATCCTGGTTCTACTCTTTCATTCTAAAGGACAAATGAGTTCGGAGAGTATTTGTGTTCTATTCAGATTAACTAATTGAGATTTCGGTCTTTTTCTCTAGTTGCCTGTTCCTTTACTTAAAATTAATTTGTTACAAGGCACAGTGAGTTAATTAGTATGATTAGCTCCCTCATCTCCATGCTTGCATTTTTAAGAACCTTAAAGTCAAGGTACTGCTTACACAGATGATTATTTGCAGACAGTTAATTCTCGAGTTATTGTCTTGGGATGGCCATTATCATATCATTAGCATGTCTTTTATTTTTCTTGATTCATTAGGAAGAAGCATCTTACTTTTACATCCGATTTTAGAACTTCCATTGTCAGTAAATATTAGCAATAAGCTTCTGTCTGTCAACAATATTTTTGTGTTATATACTTTCAAGATATGAAATTTTAAATTCCAAAAGAATTGATTTCCTGTACATAGGTTTAGGAAGGTGATGGTAGTCAGCTTTTTCAGTCATTAATCATAATGAATAATCGGTGAGTTTTCAAGTTGCACCTATTTAAAATTTGAAGCTGAGGGGAAAAGTGCACCACTAGGGGCCACTCTGATCTTGAAGCATAAACCAACTAATGACAATTGCAACAATGACAATGAAAGTGGTATCAATAGACAATTTATTTATGGTTAAGATAGAGGTAGTTTGTGTGACTTTAATATCCTAAATTTGGGACATCAAGTTTCAGGCTTGATGAGGATTTTTCTTCAGAAGTGATTTTTTTCAGATGTTATCCAAATACTTTTTATTAGTTGACATTACTAAATAATTTCTGAAATCAGTAAATTTGGAAATAACTGCTAACTTTCATAAAGGAGAAAGGTGTAGTTTGATGATTCTAAGATAGGGAGTCATCAATTTAGTATTGATATCAGTTTTTACTACCAAACTGGGAAAGCTATTTAACTGTTCTATTCTGGCTTGATTCCCCATAAGGAGATAATAAGCTTATCTTCCTCTCGGGAGTGTCATAAGGGAGAGTTGGTTAAAGTGTGCAGAGTGTCCTGATGACAGTAACTGTTGAATATTATTATGTAAAGCAATGTAATGATAGTAAAATCAGTGAAATGCTTGAATGAAGGAGCTGTTTGTTGATCAGCCTCATATTGAAGCATCAGTCATGTGTGGTAAGTAAAAGTTACCTCTATGTAGAGTATTTCTATATGAAGAAGGGAAATAAAATTTCCCAAATTGTTGATATTTGGCTTTAAATATAGTCACTGGTTTGCAAAAATCTACCTGATGATTAGACTAATCTGATCGACCTAGCTCTTTTGGCAGAAGAGCTTTGAGGGGGTTCTTTTTACCTAGAAGACTTTGCTGGGAGAAGTCTATGAAATCCTTGATATTGTCAGCAAAGCCTAAACATATATATGCAGGTTAAGCAAATATACATATTTGGAAGTCCATACCTTTCATAAGAATCTCAAAGAAACCCATGATCCAAATAAAGGTTATTCTCACTGTTCTAGGGTTTTTGATGGTGGCAATAGTTAGTATCATATCAGAGGGCTTGGATGAAGGCAGAATCAAGGGAAAATGACCATCAAAAGCACTTTAAGTTGGGGGGAAAATTGATGAAAGGTTCACTGGTGGTCTGAATAGGAACTTTGGCCATTGTATGCATTGAAGCATACGTGGCTTTACATGTATAAGAGGACCAAGAATTTTTTAAAGCTGTTTTAGACTCAGATCTTCTTTCAACTGCTGCCTTTTTGTCTCTGTCCTTTCACTCTCAGAATTATGCTCCATTATTTTCTAGATTTCCGGAAAGCAAGGGCCTGGGTGTGACCTTTGAACCAAATCACTCTACCTATCAAAGTCATAATGTATTGTTCTATGATGGATGGGCTAGTGGGTGGGCAATAGTTATAGAATAATTTTTCTTGGACTGGGAAGGTTTCCAGGGAGAATGAAGAGGGAAGATATGAATATTGGGGAATAGGCAGAAATTGTGGATTCACTAAAATAAAGAGATGTTTCCTTCTGGAAGCCCGTGTTGGGATGTCCAGAGTACAGTGTGGGTAAATGAATTGAATCAGAACTTTCTTCAGTCATGGCTGGGATTGTGTCTGCAGACACATGTAAGAGAAAATTCATATTTTCTGATTGGCTGACATTGAAAAATGAATGCTTTCACACAATAGTAACAAAGGAATTTTGGGCAGTCATCTCTATCCACATTTGAGTAAATACTGATCCATGACTGGCTTCAGGTTGTTCAGCCAATCAGTTTCAGGGCCCAAACTGCTGCTTCTGACTCTCTGCCCACTCAGGTGGGGCAGCTTCTTTTTAGTTGTTTTTATTAGGTGACTCAGCATTGCCTTTTCTGTGCTTTTTTTCTGTTATGAGCTCCAACACAGAACAGAGTTATTGAGTCTGTGTGTTCCTTGGCATCTAATTATTTTCCTGTCTCACATGCTGCATTGATAAATCCAGGTTTCCAAACATGTTTAATCATAGTTCACTCTGAATTTAATTTACTTAAATCTTATTTTTTGATCAAAGATTAAACTTTAATAACAACAGCATGTGAATATTGTACTAAAGATTCTAATTCAAGAGTGTATGTCTACGTAGACTATTAAATAATTATTAATACTAAAGAAAAGAAAATAACAGAAACACATACTAAAATTGAATTAACTACATGCCAGGCACTGTTCTAAGCACTGTACATTGATTTACTGATTTAATCACCACAACAAACATATGAAGACGATACCGTGGAAGGATAGAATTTAGATATAATAGAGTCTTATCATACTAGAGTCTTATTTTAAAAAAGAGAAGCAAATACCTAAATATATTGGGGAATAGCACCTTTAGATTGGGCTGTATGTCCTTATTTAGTATGTCCTTATTTAGAGTCTCAACTTAAGGTCCCCTGGATTTGCAGCTGTCAGTTTACAGCTGACATCTGTCTCACCTGGTCTGTCAGATCCAGAAAATAACAAATTTTTCAAACAGTTCATTAAGAAATCAGGCTTTAGGAAGCAAACTTCCACACCTGGAATGGCATTTGTCTATTGAGTAAGCAGAAGAAGACTTGAGAGGCTTGATGAGAAAAGAAATGAGTTAAGTGCAAAAGTATACACAATTAGCTCTGAAATAGGAAGAATTCACTTTGTGGTAAGTAACCTTGGAAATTTCTAGTAAGGATCAAAGTTTGCCCCTTAATGAGGGCAACTTGTTAAAAAAAAGTGTGACATATTCCATGGCTCCCTGAAAGGTTTGTATGCATATGTAGAAAGAGTATGGACACATAGAATGAAGAGGGAGAGAATGCAAGTAGACTAAAGCTCAGTTATTTGGCTACCAGAATGTCAGAAAACTATGAGCATAGCACTTGTCCCTAATGTAGGCTAATTGTGGGGTGGCAGAGGCAGGGAACAAAGCACCACATATTCAGAGTAACAGTTCCTGGACATTCAAGAGCTACAGTAGTGTTCAAGAGGCATAATATTCAATTAATCAGATTCTTTTTTTTTTTTTGAGAGAGGAATTCACTTTATTTTACCACTTTTAAAAGATATAAAGAAATCAGAGAGTGAGCTGAGACAAAAGCCCAAATTTATTCATTAATTCATTTGTTCATCTTACTTTTGTCACACATTTTTTGGGCTGATTGGGAATTAGTAATAAACCCCTGTTGAGCTTTTTATATGGAGTTTCCATGAGCCAGATGGAAGAACTGTAGGAAGAGAAGTTTTGGTTTGGAGTGGGGAGAAGATTAGGAACTCAGCTTAAAGATGCTTAGTTTGAAGTTTCAATTAGATATCTGTGTTGAGCAGGGGATTGGGTATATGAATTTAGAGTTTAGAGGGAAGCCTAGGCAGAAGATAAAAACTTGGGAGTTTTGGTAATCATTAGTGCTATTCACTACAAATTTCCATTTTCCCTTCTAATATGGTTTCATCTTAATAATTGTACTTTTCTGCTCATGGTGGTCATATTACTTGCTCTGTCTAATTAGAATGGAAGTGATATGTGTTACTCCTGGGTGGAAGCTCTAGCAATCAATGCATAATTTGCCATGGCAACTGGCTGTGTTCCAAATGGTAGCTGCTCTATCAACTCGTGTCCCAGAGAGGGGACAATGTGGGGTAGAGCCCTTAGGCAACCTACAGTTGACAGGTAACATGAATGAGAACCTTCTATTAAGCTACTGAGATTTGGGGGCGTTTGGTTACCATGGCATGACTTGACTGTCTGTCATGATAAATAGATAGATAGGTAGATGTAGGTAGATATACATATAGACAAATTGAGGAAAGAGAAGTTCCAGAGCTAGAAAGCCTGGAAGTATTCCAACATTAAAAGTTGGGCAATTAGGAGGAAGCAGGCAAAAGACTGAGAAGAAGCTTTTGGGAAGATGTGGTGTCCTGGAAGTCAAGTGAAGAAAGTGTTTCAAGGAGGAAATAATGTTCAACCATGTCAAAGGTTGTTAAGTCAGGTAAGAAGAGGAACATGGATTTACATTGTGGATATCATTGGAGAGCTTGGCAAGAGCACTTTGGCAGGAGCATAATCTGGAGTGAGTTTAAGTGAGAACAGGGAGAGAGAAATTGGATAGAGCAAGTATATTCATCTTTTTCAAGGTGTTGAAATGGGGCCATAGCAGGAGAGGGAAGTGGAATCATGAGTGCTTTTTTTTTTTAAAAGACGATAGAAATACTGCATGACAAATACAGATGGGCAGATTAATGATGTGGGTGGGAGGAGGGATTGTGAGAGTGCTCTTCTTGAGCAGGAGAGATGGAATTAGATCTAGTGCTCAAATGGAGGGGTCAGCCTTGTTAGGAAAGTGGTGGTCATGAATTTAAAGTGAGAGCAGTCAGCACAGTTGTATGTTTTTCTCCAGACACATTCAGCTGTGTGTAGGTGTGGAGTAGATGAAGAGTTGGATTCAATTAGACTTGGAAGTGATGACTTGATTACCATTTAAAAGTGCATTAGTTATTCTCAATGTGGGAATTCACATAAGAGGAGTGGGTTTTAATGAAGGCTAACAAACCAACGCTGCCCTCCACCTAGGTATTTGAAAGAAGACATTCCTGACCATTTAGGACCAGAAGAAACAGTAACAACAAGAACAATAGGCATGAAATTTTATTCCTCAAGAAGGTTGGGTGGTTTCTCTTCCTGCTGATCTTCAATAAAAGAGTAGATTCTCTCTGGTCAGAAAGGGTTATAGACTCTTAAGTAAAGAAAAATAAGTAATCCAAATATCTGATGATTCTGATTGTGTTAAAAGTAACTAATAGCCTTTTGTGTCTTAGTTACTCTTTTATTCCTGCCCCTCCCAGCATACTTAATCACTTTTTGTTAGTGACCTTTTACTGTGTCACGCAGTAATATAAGGATGGGGTATTTGAGCCCAGCTCCAGCTAGTTATTAGCACATGTTTTATATGGTATCTGTATGGGAAATCCATAGTGAGCGAGATTAAGGCAATAAAGTGAGAAAATGAAAAAAATCATCCAGGAGGTGAGTGTCCATGGCCAAAATTGCCAATACTTATGTATATATATAACAATTTAGCATCAATGAGTTTGTTGCAGTAGTTATAACAGGCCTTGGCAAGGAGTTTTAGGTTAGAAGAGGATTTCCATTTATTATAAATCAGAGTGTTATGATGTGTTGTTCAATTTGTTGGAGTTTCATCTGGAACAGAGTCAGCCCTACTGATGAGGGGGAGAGACATGACTAAAGTGAGCAAATCTGGATCTAGTTGGCTGTATGAGAGCAGTCAGCTGTGCCACACCTGTTTGGAGTGATGGGCTATTTAGATGAGATAATATTAGGCAGAGAATGCTGGGAGAACGTTGTTGAAACCATGCAAAGCCAAGTGTTTGAAATGTATCTTTGCAATTGGCTAGTTTTATAATGATGAAAAACACGCTTATGATAGCATGTTAAGTGAAGTAACCCAGTTAACAATTTTATGTATAGTATGCTCTCAACTGTTTTTTTTTTTTTTTAAGGTATAGGAAAAAAGGCTAGAAGGAACTGTATGTTAACAGTGTTTGTCTTTGTGTGTGTGTGGTCAGGCCACTCAAGACGACTGTTCTCTTACTCTCTGTATATCCCCTGCTCAACGTCTCTGCTTCACCTACACCCTACTCACATGACTTTCCAGTCCTCTTAATTATAGGGCTTACTCAGTGATTGGCTATGTGCTTGCCCCCTGCCCCAACTTCTGGTTTCCCTGGTAACTGATAAGCCAACCTGACATCAATTCCCCAATTCACCCTATAAGTGGTAACCTCCTCCCTTTTCTCCCCTCCCCTTAGTGAAGACTGCTGCTGTCTGCTCTCCACAGTGGGGTGTTGCTCCAAGACTTTGCTTAGGACTTATAAGATTCCCTATCCGATAAATCGTGGATGTCTTTGTTGCTTTCTCCAGGCACTTTCTTTGGTCTTGTGGCTGGGCAGTTACAAGGCTTGCAGGCATGAGGAATGCAGCCCAACAGTGTGATTGGACCTTGGAGCATTAAATCTCAAAGACAAAATATTTGTCAGACACTTCTATTGAAGGTAAAAATTATTTCTGGATTTAATTTTTGATTGCATATTGTTTGCATTATAATTTGTACGCATATAGCCTGATAATAGAGATTTAATGTATGGTTATTGCCTCCAGTACTATACTAATGATGACAGGATATACTTTCAGATATAAATACTATAAATTCTGTTTCAGGAAACCCAAAGATATATGTTTATACATCTAACATTTATTGAACAAATGTTATGTGTCACATACTCTTATTAGGCATTGAATATATCAGACACAGTCCCTAACTTCGTGGAGCTTGCAATCTAATGGAGGGTGTACAGGCAGACCTTGAAGATATTGTGAGTTAGGTTTCAGACCATTGCAATAAATGAATATTTCAACAAAGTGAGTCACACAAATTTTTTTGGTTTCCCAGTACATAACAGAGTTACGTTTACACTACACTGTGGCTATATATATATATATATATATATATATACATACATACATAATACAGCTAAAAAATGCTAACCATCATCTGACAATGCAGGGTTGCCATAAACCTTGCTGTAAAAACTGCAATATCTGTGAAGGACAATAAAGCAAAATGCAATAAATGGGGTATGCCTGCATTAGTTTTCTGTGGCTGCGTAAGGAATTATAGTACACTTGTAGGCATAAAACAGCCCACATTTATTATCTCAGTTTCTGTGGTTAGGATGGTGGGTCCTCTGCTCAGGGTCTCACGTGGCTGCAATCAAGGTGAAGGTTTGGCTGCATTCTCATCTAGAGGCTCAACTGGGCTACAATTTGCTTTCAAGCTCACTTGGTTGTTGATAGAATTTATTTCCTTGCACTGTATTATAGAGAACTCTGTCTTCTTGCTGGCTGTTGGATGTGAGACCATACTCAATTCTTAGAGGCTACCCTCAGCTCCTTGCCATGTGGGCCTCCCAACAAGGCTACTTACTTCTCCAGAGCCAGCTAAGGAGGGAGAATCCCTAGAGTGAGTCTGTTAGCAAGATGGAGTTGCATATGATGTAATGCAATCACAGGAGTGATATCCCATCCCCTTTGTATAGTCTATTGTTTAGAAGAAAGCCACAGCTCCTATAAGCAGCTAGTCATTATTGTTGGCTTCTGGGGCTGTCCCGCTGGGAACACTCTGAGGGGCCTAGTAGAATTCACCTCAGAATTGATTGCAGCTGTCTTTTACGGTTGGTCAGGGGTTGCCTTATGCAGGGAGAATTCTCACTTCAAGGGGCATAGATGTTTCAGAATGACTGACTAGGTTCTCAAAGGCATCTCTCTTGGGGGTAGCCGAGAAGTCCAGCTTGGAAAGTAATAGCTACCTGGAGCAGCTGAGGTGAGGTGTTGTCAGGTATGTGCAATGCTGCTTACTACAGCAATTACTGGAGTTAAAGGGGGTCCAGAGGATGTGAGTTGGGGAGAAGTACTGATGGGCACAGCAGTGAGTGGCAGAGCTGAAAGTTTTCTTTCTGACTCTACTGCCCCCAGCTTCTGGATCACCATCTCTTGAACTTTAACAACTAACTTTTTTTGGTAACTATTTTACTTTTTCTTTGCACTGAAGTTCTCTATTTAATTCTCATTGCTTTTAGTAAAAATACTTACAGCAGTGCTTCTCAAAATCTAATGTGCATACAAATCACCTGGGGATCTTGTTAAAATACAGATTTTGATTCATTACATCAGGTGTGGTCTTCTAGTCTGCATTTCTAACAAGTTCCCAGGTGATGCCGATGCTGCTGGTCTGCAGACCACACTTTGAGTAGCTTGGTCCTAAGGTAAGAATTGAAATGAAAAGGAATAACTAGGTTGTATGTTTGAATGAATTGAATAAAATACAGGTGTGGTGATGCACCTTGAAGTTACTAACTCATAGAGCCTTTGTCAAACTTACTTGCTTTTTCTTTGTGGCCTGAAAGTTTATAAAACTTTCTGAGTGTATTTCGAATGATGATTTGAATAATGCTGATGTATAAAACCTTCTCCCAGAGATGTTCAAAGTGCTTTTTATGATCTTGACCATCTGGTCATTGCCTTCTGGGGGCACTTGTTTCCTTATAGGAAAATAGTAATAATATACTTGTAATGTGAAAAATCTAATACTCCCCACAGAACATCATTTTCTTTCTCTGCAAGTACATTCTCATTACAAACTGCATTTCCTAAGCTGAAATAACAGTATCATTAGTGTACATTGAGCCTATTACAGTTTTGTCTCTATTTCCTAAAGGGACAAACATTGAATTTCAAAGTCCTGCATCATCTGCTAAGAAGTTTCGTTCTGGGAACATTGTATTTACTACTGACTGATTCAATTTGATTAGATTTTCATTCATAGTATTTACAACTCCAAAGAAGAAATAAATGAAGTAATCTCAGAGATCCTATCAGACATTTATGTAGTTCTCTAAAAGGTGTGGTTCACTTCCGCAATATGGTTTCTGAAGACGCACTTTGGAAGGAAATATGTAAAGCATATTTACTTTCCCTCTAAGGTTTAGCTAAATTGAGATTTAATGTTGTAATGTGATACAGCAGATAAGAATGGACTTGAACCATGGAGTCTTAAACCCAGGTTCCTATGAAGGTTTAAAATTTTTTTTAGATACCTTTTATTCTCTTGGGTTTATTATTTATTCACTCAGTGTTTAACACACATCTATTGAGCATCCACTGTCAGCACTGACATGGACTCCAGGTATGCAGTGAGGGACAAAACAGAGTTCCTGACCTCATGGAAGTTACCCCTGGGGGGAAGGCGGACATATAAAGCAAATAGCCACACAAATCCATGTATGATTGCTCACTACGGTTAAGTGCTATGAAGTGGAGTCTCTGTGTAGAGTCCTAGGGGCAAGAGGGTGCTCGTCACCTTGAGGAATTAAAGAAGCCATGTGCCCCTGGGGTGTGGAACCAATGAGGATGACATCGTAAATGCTTAAATAATGCTCTCAACATACTAGACCCAGTGCCAAGAGTTTTACTGACCTTAATTAAGTCTCTACTACCACCGTGTGAGATCAATACCATTACTGTCTTTATTTCATAGATCAGGGCACAGAGAGGGTAAGCAAATTGCCCAGAGTTTTCACGGGTAGAGGGTTTGAACACAGAAGGTCTTCATCACTGCCCTGCATTGCCCTCCTACAGGGGGAAGAGGGCAGGGCCCAGACAGGTCACACAGGTTGGCAGCTTGATCTTCCCTTCTCTCTTTATAATAACATGCAGCTTCAAAGTTTTAATCACTATGTGAAAGAACAGGAGGTTAACTGAATTAGAAATAATGGTGAAATAAAATAATACTGTATCATAAGACAATGTGTAGTCCTGTAAGTAAACTTTCAAAATGCGTAGCCATATTGCCATTTGCAAAGATTTCTCCATGAGGGGTTACACATGGAAGAAAATAACCATAAACTATTTTCACGTCACAGCATGGAAGATTCAGGTCTTCATTTTCTGAACCATGATATTAATATGCCCTTTCTATAATTCATGAGGGATGTGTAACTGGTACAACCCAATGAGGAGACCTAGCTCCTTAGTATTTTCTAAGGCAGGAAAACTGTGCATCAAGAGTTTAGATATCACAGCAGGTTGTGAAGAAATGGAATTTTGTATGATTTTTTTTGGTCATTCAGAGTAGATTAGTTTCGCTGTGAATTTATTTTTAAGCTTTAAATAGTGAATGACTATAAGCAAATATATTAAAAAATTTTGATTTAATTACCTACTTATGCCACATACATTTCCCAGTGTAGAAACCAAGCCTTTGGATATGTTATTACTGTCATAGTTCTGCAAGTGACAGTGCTGTGGAAGAGAGCATAGCAGGCACAGGGCTGCTCCGTATCACACCGAGCAATCCAGAAGTCTCCAAGCAGTGACAGTGTCTGATGAGAAACTCAGAAAGGAATAGATAAGGAGGTTTTAAGTTTCACGGTCTGTGCTTTTCAGGGCTTTGTCTTTTGTGACTGGGTTTTAACAAATGTCATGGTTCATAGTAGGCAGAAAGAGAAGGAAAAACATGAGTAAACCACAAGCTGAGTAATACGTCTTCAAGAAGCTTTAAGTTGCCCGTTTGGAGTTTTGATTATTATAGACTCACTTGAATTTTCCCCTTTAAGGATGAAAAACAAAGCTGACACATCAAGTGAATTTAACAAGGTCATATATCAAGGTGGTAGCAGCAGAGCAAGACTTGGTGCCCAGCTCTCCTGACTCTCAGGTGGTGCTGTCTGCATTTGGGGTCAGGCATGTGTGTGAGACAGAGTGCATGAAATCAGAAATACAATATCCAATGTTTAAGGAAAACACATATCCAGAGAAAACAGAAAGTCCAAAACTTATGGTATATATATGTGGTTTATGAAGCAAAGATAGTTGATAGAAATATGATGTTGGAATAATATATGAACAATATCCTACTATTGTTAAAAATAAAACATCTTGATAAGGTGACACTTATAGTCCTTCTTTTTGATGTAACCAATCTTTTCAAAGACTAAAACACTTTATGAATAGATTTTTCGTTTGAAAAATATTAGGGTCCGTTCATGAATTCATTATGCCCTTATCCATTCTCAACCATGAAGATCTCCCCTCTTTCCTATGAGAACCCAGGATGATCTACTGGTGTGCTGCTGTGTGAAGCCCACTCAGGCCCCACTAGAGCTGTGGTGTACTGTGGGGATGTGCAGGGTGAAGGGAATAAGTGTATCTGCCTTTTATTATTGCTGTGAGCCTGCAATCATAAGCAATGTCAGTAATAAAATACTTCTCCCTGCTGGAGCTGACTGCACCATCCCCTTCCACCTTGTTATACCACTGCTCTAGGGAACTGTGAACAAACCAAATCCAAGGGCAGGGAAGAGGGAGAGAGGAGTAAGAATTTTCACCTAGATACTAACGTTTGCTTCTCTACTGGTCTCCAGACTGGGCTCTAGAACATCCAAGAAAATCAACTGAAAGTGAATGGTACTAACATAAGAAGTGAGATTTTTTTGTTACAAGTAAATGTTAATAAAAAGAATAAAATCATAACTAAAAAGCTTTCCTCTATACAGTAGAAAATCAGGTATAAAATATAGCAAGAAACCATCACTTTCATAGTAACAACAAAAACTTTAAAATATCTAGAAATAAATTTTACCTCAAATGCATAATATCTATATGAAGGAAAACTATAAAACTTTACTGAACTTCAAAAGAAGACTTGAATAACTGGTGGGGCATACCATATTCTTGGTGGAAAAGGTATTTCTTTCCTCTGAGTCTATCAGTATAATGCAATTCCAATAAAAATCCAATAGAATTTAAAATATTTCTTTTTAATTTGACTTTGGACATGATAATAGCCTCTTTGTCCTTTAGTTCAAGAATAAAGTGATCAATCTTTCTTGAAGACATTTTGGAAATATGAATACTGGCCTTAAAATGCTCATATATCTTAACTTAGTAATTTCACTACTAAGATTTTACTAGATAAGTAATTGGAGATGATCATTAAACTCCACGTGTGAGATGATTTGTTAATGTTTTATTTAAAAAATTGGCAAAAACAACAGGGTAATTAGCTTAAGTATATTTTCGTATAAACATGAGGTGAAGTATATTGCTATTAAAACTTATATTTTGAATACTAATTAATGACATGGAAAATTAAATGTACAATTACATAAAGTACTCCATTAAAATACATACACATATACACACAAACATGCAAAGAACATCTGTAGGTGAAGAAAATATATGGAAGTATATCTAGTAGTTATGTCAGGTTGGTGAAGTCGTAAATCAGATGTGGGTTTAAATTTCACTTTCCAGCTGTGAGATCCTGGGTTAAATGGCACTGTTACTTCAGGGCTTAATTTCCTTATGTGTGAAATGAAGTAAATGGCAATAAGGTTTTTGTGAAGGTTAAATTAGCTCATATATGCTTTGCATATAACAAGTATATAACAAGTGCTCAATAAATGGTATTTATCATCAATAATTAATATTATAGATTTTTATATTTTTAAAATTCATTTTGTTATTTTTTCCAGTTTTATTGAGAGAAAATTGACATACATCACTGTATAAGTTTAAGGCATAGAGCATGATGATTTGATTTACATATATTGTGAAATGATAATCATAATACATTTAACTAACATTCATATTCTTGTATAGATACAATAAAAAAGAAAGAAGAAAAGAATAAAGGAAAATTTTCCTTGTGATGAGAATTCTTAGGATTTACTGTTTTAACAACTTTCCTATGTATGATATCATACAGCACTGTTAGCTATAGTCATCATATTGTACATTACATCCCTAATACTTATTTATCTAAATTTATCTTATAACTGGAAACTTGTACCTTTTGACCATCTTCCTTCACTTTCCCCTCACCCCAACCCTCACCTATGGTAACCACAAGTCTAATCTCTTTTTCTATGACTTTGTTTTTGTTTTATTAGATTCCACATATAAGTGAGATCATACTGTATTTGTCTTTCTCTGTCTGACTTATTTCACTTAGCATAATGCCTTCAGAGTCCACCCATGTTGTTGCAGATTATGGCTGAATAATATTTCATTGTATATGTATAACACTTCTTTATCCATTCATTTACTGATGGACACTTAGGTTATTTCCACATCTTGGCTATTGTAAATAGTGCTGCTATGAACATGGGAGTGCAGGATTTTTTTTTTTTCTTTTTTAACTTCTTTATTGGAGTATAATTGCTTTACAATGGTGTGTTAGTGTGAATCAGCAATACATATACATATATCCCCATATCCCCTCCCTCTTGTGTCTCCCTCCCACCCTCCCTATCCCACCCCTGTAGGTGGTCACAAAGCACCGAGCTTATCTCCCTGTGCTATGCAGCTGCTTCCTGGTAGCTATCTGTTTTACATTTGGTAGTGCATATATGTCCATGCCACTCTATCACTTAGTCCCAGCTTACCTTTCCCCCCTCCGTGTCCTCAAGTCCATTCTCTATGTCTGTGTCTTTATTCCTGTCCTGCCCCTAGGTTCTTAAGAACCTTTTTTTTTTTTTTAGATTCCATATATATGTGTTAGCATACAGTATTTGTTTTTCTCTTTCTGACTTACTTCACTCTGTATGACAGACTCTAGGTCCATCCACCTCACTACAAATAACTCAGTTTCGTTTCTGTTTATGGCTGAGTAATATTGCATTGTACATATGTGCCACATCTTCTTTATCCATTATCTGTCGATGGACACTTAGGTTCCTCCCATGTCCTGGCTGTTTCATTTCCTTTCGATATATTTCCCAGAAATAGAACTGCTGGATCATATAGTAGTCTTATTTTTAATTTTTTGAAGATCCTTCATACAGTTTTTCATAGTGGCTGTACCAGTTTACAGTCCCACCAACAGTGCACAAGGATTCCCTTTTCTCCATATCCATGCCAGTATTTATCTCTTATCTTTTTGATAATGACCATTGTAAAGGTGTGAGGTGGTAACTCATTGTGGTTTTAATTTGCATTTCTCTAATGACTAGTGATGTTGAGCATGTTTTCATGTTCCTGTTGACCTTTCATATATCTTCTCTAGAAAAATGTCTCTTCAGGTCCTTTGCCCATTATTTAATTGGGTTATTATTATTTTGCCATCAACTTGTATGAGTTATTTATATATTTTGGATATTAACCCCTTATCAGACATATGGTCTGAAAATATTTTTTCCCATTCTGTAGGTTGTCTTTTCACTTTGCTGATGATTTGTTTTGCTGTGCAGAAGCTTTTTAGTTTGATGTAGTCCACTTATTTATATTTTGTTGCTTGTGCTTTAGGTGTCATATCCAAAAAATATGACCCATGTCAAGGAGCTTTTTTCCCATGTTTTCTTCCAGGAGTATCATAGTTTCAGATCTTACATTTAAGTCTTTAATCCATTTTGAGTTAATTTTTGTGAGTGGTATAAGATATGGGTCCAGCTTCATTCTTTTTCATGTTAATATCCAATTCTCCCCATTTATTGAAGAGACTGTGTTTTCTGCGTTGAGTATTCCTGCCTCCCTTGTCAAGTATTAGTTGACTGTATATGCTTGGGTTTTTTCTGGGCTCCTGATTCTGTCCATTGGTCTATTTGTCTTTTTATGCTAGTACCATACTGTTTTGATGACTATAGCTTTACAGTATAGTTTGAAATCAGGAAGTGTGATAACTCCTGCTTTTGTGCTTTTGCAGGGTTTCTGTGGCTATTTAAGGTCTTTTTTGGTTCCATATAAATTTTAGAAGTGTTTTTTCTACTTCTGTCAAAAATGCCATTAAAATCTTGATGGGATTACATTGAATCTATAGATGGCTTTCAGTAGTTTTGACATTTTAACAATACTGTACTAATTTTTTCAATAAGATGGCTTTTGGGAGTACTGACATATTAACAATATTAATTTTTTCAATCCATGAACATGGGATACCTTTCTGTTTACTTGTGTCTTTGATTTCTTTCATCAATGTTTTGTAATTTTCAGTGTAGAGATCTTTAACCTCCTAAATTATATTTATTCCTAGGTATTTTATTGTTTTTGGTGCTATTGCAAAAGACATAAATTTTCTTTGTTTTTCAGGAATTTTGTTGTTAGTACATAGAAATGCTACTGATTTCTGTATGTTAATTTTGTATCTTGCAACTTTACTGAATTTATTGATTAACTCTAACAGTTTTTTTTAACATCTTTATTGGAGTATAATTGCTTTACAATGTTGTGTTAATTTCTGCTGTATAACAAAGTGAACCAGCTATATGCATACGTATATCCCCATATCCCCCACCTCTTGCGTCTCCCTCCCACCCTCCTTATCCCACTCCTCTAGGTGGTTGCAAAGCACCAAGCTGATCTCCTTATGCTATGCAGCTTCTTCCCACTAGCTATCTGTTTTACATTTGGTAGTGTGTATATGTCAGTGTTACTCTCTCACTTCATCCCAGCTTACCCTCCCCCCTCCTAGTGTCCTCAAGTCCATTCTCTACGTTTGCTTCTTTATTCCTGTCCTGCCCCTAGGTTCATCAGAACCACTTTGTTTTTTTAGATTCCATATATATGTGTTAGCATTTGGTATTTGTTTTTCTCTTTCTGACTTACTTCACTCTGTATTACAGACTCTAGGTCCATCCAACTCACTACAAATAACTCAGTTTCATTTCTTTTTATGGCTGAGTAATATTCCATTGTATATATGTGCCACATCTTCTTTATCCATTCACCTGTTGATGGACTCTTAGGTTGCTTCCATGTCCTGGCTATTGTAAATAGTGCTGCAATGAACATTGTACAATGAAGAAAAGACAGCCTCTTCAATAAGTGGTGCTGGGAAAATTGGACAGCTACGTGTAAAAGAATGAAATTAGAACACTTCCTAACACCATACACAAAAATAAACTCAAAATGGATTAAAGACCTAAATGTAAGGCCAGACACTATCAAACTCTTAGAGGAAAACATAGGCAGAACACTCTATGACATAAATCACAGCAAGCTCCTTTTTGACCCACCTCCCAGAGAAATGGAAATAAAAACAAAAATAAACAAATGGGATGTAATGAAACTTCAAAGCTTTTGCACAGTAAAGGAAACCATATAAAAGACGAAAAGACAGCCCTCAGAATGGGAGAAAATATTTACAAATGAATCAGTTGACAAAGGATTAATGTCCAAAATATACAAGCAACTTATGTAGCTCAATATCAAAAAACACCAAACAACCCAATCCAAAAATGGGCAGAAGCTCTAACAGTTTTTTGGTAGAGTTGTTATATTTTCTATATATAAAATCATGTTGTCTGTAAATAGAAACAATTTTACTTTCTCCTTTCCAATTCTGGTATATCTTTTTTCTTGCCTGATTGCTCTAGCTAGGACTTCCAGTAGTATGTTGAATAAGCGTGGTGGGAGTGGGCACCCTTGGCTTTTTTTTGTGTGTGTGACATTATTTGTATTTTGTTAATTGAAAAATAAAAAGGTTAATTTGATACATGGCTCTTTCAAAATTATCAGAATGGCTATGTAATACTGGCATGTAGCCATGCTTTTCTTCTTATTCCTTGAGTGAGTTGATGTTGCAGAGACTGATTTTTCAAGTCTATCCTTTAAAAATTAGGTACTGCCGACTTTTCAGAAATGACTGAAGAGGTATTACTGCAAGACAGTGGTTGGCGTACTAATGACTTAGAGAGACTTGAAAATGCAAAAATAAGAGACTTTAATTCCTGAACATGTTAAAATACCACCTCTTCCATAGATGCCTCCAAGCATCAGAAACTCATTAAAGTTTCCAAGTTTTGTTTAGTTTTGTTTGTATATATCTTTTAAATAAATAATAACAGGCTATTATAAAACTTTATAATGCAAATTGATGGAGGATTAAGTCTTAAGATAAATTAACAACTAAAATAATTTTCACCAGCTGAATTCCCCAGAATACCTCCTCTCCTACTTTAAGGCCTGTGTGGGCACCCTTGTCTTGTTCCTGCTCTTACAAAAAGAGATTTCACCCTTTCACCACTGATTATGTTAGCTGTAGTCTTGTCATATATGGCCTTTGTTATGTTGAGATATGTTCCTTCTCTGCCTAATTTGTTAATAGTTTTTATCATGAATGAATGTTGAATTTTGTCACATGCTTTATCTGCATCTATTGAGATGATCATATTCTTTTCTTTTATACTTTTAATGTGATGTATCACATTGCTTGATTTTCATATGTTGAACCATCTTTACTTCCCAGGGATAAATCCCACTTGATCATGTGAATGATCCTTTTAATAGGCTGTTGAATTTGGTTTGCTAGTATTTTATTGAGAATTTTTGCATCTATATTCATCAGGGATATTGGCCTGTAGTTTTCTTTTTTAGTATTATCCTTTTCTGGTTTTGGTATCTTGACAATACTACCCTCGTAAAATGATTTTGGGAGTGCACAGCCCGCCCCCCCCCCAAAAAAAAAAACCCACTTCATTTTGAGAAAGATTGGTGTTAAAATTTTATTTAAATGTTCTGTAAAAATTACCAGTGAAGCCTTATGGTCCTGGGATTTTCTTTGGGAGATCTTTGATTACTGGTTCAATCTCCTTACTAGTAAGTGATTTATTCAAATATTCTATTTCTTCTTGCTTCAATCTTGGTAAGAAGAAAGAATGTTTCTAAGACTTTTTTCCATTTCTTCTAGGTTGTCTAGTTTGTTGGCATATACTTGTTCATAGTAGCCTCTTATGATCCTTTGAATTTCTGTGGTATCAATTGTAATGTCTCCTTTTTCATTTATAATTGTGTTCATTTGGGTCCTTTCTCTTTTTGCCTTGGTTTGTCTAGTTAAGGGTTTATCAATTTTGTTTATCTTTTAAAAAACCAACTCTTAGTTTGGTTAATCTTTTCTATTGTTTTCCTGTTCTCAATTTCATTTTTTTCTGTTTTTATCTTTATTATTTCCTTTCTTCTGCTATCTTTGGCCTCAGTTTATTTTTCTTTTTCTAATTCCTTAAAGCATACAGTTATATTGCTTATTTGGGATCTTTCTTGCTTATTAATGTAGGTGTTCATTGCTACGAACTTCCCTCTTACAACCACCTTTGCTGCATCCCATCCATTTTTGTTTGATTCAAGAGACTTTTTTATATCCCCTTTAATTTCTTCTTTGATCCATTAGTTGTTCAGGAGAGTGTTGTTTAATTTCCATGTGTTTGTGAATTTTCCAGTTTTCCTCTTGTTACTGATCACTAGTTTCATGCCATTGTGGTCACAGAAGATACTTGGTATGATTTTAGTCTTCTTGATTTGCTAACACTTGTTTTGTGGCCTAACATGTCGTCTATCCTAGAAAATGTTCCATGTGCACTTTAGAAGCATATGTATTCTGCTGTTGTTGGATAGAATATTTTGTATATGTCTGTTAGGTTCATTTGGTCTATTGTGGTGTTCAAATCCACTGTTTCCTTTGATTCTCTGTCTAGATGATCTATCCGTTGTTGAGAGTGTGGTATTAAAGTCTCCAACTATTATTGTATTATTGTTTATTTCTCCTTTGAGTTCTATTGGTTTTTGCTTTATATATTTAGGTGCTCCAATGTTGAGTGTGTAAATGTTTACAATGTTATATCTTTTTGATGTATTGACCCTTTTATATAATATATAGTATAATATGACCTTCTTTGTTTCTTTTTACTATTTTTGTTTAAAGTCTACTTTGATATAAGTATGTCTGTCCTTGCTTTTAATGGTTACTAGTTGCTTGAAATGTCTTTTTCCATTCTTTCACTCTTGGTCTGTGTATCTTTAAGACTGTAGTGAGTTAGACAGCACATTGTTGAATCTTATTTATTTTTATCCATTCAGCCATTCTATGTCTTTTGATTGGAGAATTTAATCTATTTACATTTAAAGCAATTATTGATATTTAAATTACTATTGCAGTTTTGTTAATTGTTTTCGTGTTGTTCTGTATATTAATTGTTCTTTCTTATTCTGTTGTCTTTTGTGGTATTTTGATGTCATTTGGTATCAGTACACTTCAACTTCTTTATCACATTTTTTTGTGTATTACTACAAGAGTTTCCTTTGTGGTTACCATGAGGCTTATATAAAATACCTTAATCTTCTAATACCCTATTTTTTTTTTTTGTGGTACGCAGGCCTCTCACTGTTGTGGCCTCTCCTTTTGTGGAGCACAGGCTCCGGACGTGCAGGCTCAGTGGCCATGGCTCACGGGCCCAGCCGCTCTGCGGCATGTAGGATCTTCCCGGACCAGGGCACGAACCCGTGTCCCCTGCATCGGCAGGCGGACTCACAACCAGTGTGCCACCAGGGAAGCCCTAATACCCTATTTTAAACTAATAACAATTGAATTTCAATATAACTTGTGGACTTTACTTCTTTTCCTCCTCCTAATTTTAGGTTATTGTTGTTACAATGTACATGTTTTTAATATTGTGGCTAATGAATTATTGTAGTTATGGCATTTTTACTACATTCATTTTTTAAACTTTTAAAGTAGAGTTGTGAGTTATGCACCACTATTACCGTATTGCAGAATCTAATTATGACTATATATTTACCATTACCAGTGAGGTGTTTTTATGATGTTAATTAGTGTCCTTTTACTTTGACTCATAGAACTCCCTTTAGCATTTCTTGTAAAGGACATCTGGTGGTAATGAACTGCCTCAGCTTTTGTTTGTTCAGGATTGTCTTTAGCCCTTCCTCATTTCTGAAGGACAGTTTCAGTGGGCATAGAATTCTTGGTTGACAGTTATTTTCTTTTAATATTTTGAATATGTCACCCCATTCTCTCCTGGCCTGAATAGTTTCTGTTAAGAAATCTGCCAGTTATCTTATGGGACTTCCCTTGTATGTAACTTCTCTTTTTTCTCTTGCTGTTGTTAAAATTGTTTCTTTGTCTTTGACTTTAGACAATTTAATCATAATACATCTTGGTGTAGTCCTCCCTATTCAGTTTCACTGTTTTTCATTCTGTTTTCAACTTTTCATTTTTTTTCTTTTTCCTCCTCTGACTGGCTAATTTCCAATGTCCTATCATCCAGGTTGCTGACTCTTTCTTTTGCATGATCGAGTCTGCTTTTGAAACTCTATTGAATTCTTCAGTTATTATATTTTTCAACCCTCGACTTTCTGATTTGTTTTTTTTTTGATGGTTGCTCTTTTCTTGTCATATTTCTCATTTGTTCGTGCATTGTTTTTCTAATTTTGTTTAGTTGTCTGTCTGTGTTGTCTTGTAATTTACTAAACTCCCTTAATAGAATTATTCTGAATTCTTTGTTTGACAGTTTATAGATCTCCATTTCTTTAAGGTCAGTTATTGGGGCTTTATTAGTTTTCTTTGGTGGTGTCATATTTACCTTATTTTTTTGATCTTTGATTCTTTCATTGGTATCTGCACTTTTGGGCAATGGGACTCCTCTTCCAGACTGTATAGGTTTGCTTTGGCAGATACAGTTCTTTACCAGTCAGCTCATTTTGGGTTTCTGGGTGTGTCTGCTGGTAATGTCTTTGGGCTGATGGGGTCTGCTGTTATGGTCTGTTTTGGGGAGGTGTGTGTCACTGGCTGTGAACAGTTGGATAAGACTGCTGACTAGGTTTCCTACCCAAGTGAGGCCATAGAACGGGTTCCACTGTTCCCTAAATTCTCTGGTCAGACTTACTAGATGGTCAGGACAGGGTACTATATTCAGTAGTAGATGGGGTTATGAATTAATGTCTCTGCACTGGCAGGGCAGCAGGCCAAACCTATGGCCTCTATAGCTCACTGTTTGGGGGCCCAAATTAGGCCTGAGTGTGCACTGAATTCCCTGATCAGGTAAGTTTTGCTCTGCAGATGAGGGAAGCCATGGGCTGTGTTCTCTGTTCAGTTCCCACTGTAAGCATGGCTATTGGATGGGCTACACAATTTCCTGTGTGCTCTGGTTAGGTTTGCTGCTTGGGCAGGCTGAAGGCTGTATTTAGCAATGAGCAGGAGTACAAATTAGATTCTCTCCCTGGCATAGTAGGAGAAGCAGCTCTAAAACTGGTAAAACTTTTGTTGTCTTAAGTCAAGCTGACATGCACCCCAAGTCTTCTGGCTGAATAGGGCCACTGGTTTTGCTCTGCAGACTGTTGGCTCTGTCTGTCATTCTCTTGGCCTGGGTGCCACTGGGCCACACAGCTTCTAGGAGTTGTTGCCAGTCCTTTTGGTCAGATGGGGCCTGAAGACACTCTCCACAGCAGATGGGGCTTTGTCTCAGCCTCTTTGCCTGGGTCAGAGGCAGGGGAGAGGGGCCACTCCAGGAGATTCTCAATTTCCCAAACAGTCTCTCTGGTTAAAAAGGGCCAGGAGCTACCCTCAGCTTGGCTATGAATTAATCCCCCTGCTTGTGTGTAGTGCAGGAAACCTCCGTACCTGGTACTGGCTTTGCTCTGGGGGGAGTCACCTCTCCCTGCCTGCCTCTTGGCTTGAGTGCTGCTGGAGCACACAGCTCCCAGGAGTTGTCATCAGTCCTCTGGTCAGATGGGGCTGGAAGGCACTGTCATAGTGGATAGAGCTGTGACTCAGTACTTTGCTTCGATGTGGGCAAACCAGGCTCTAGGGTCAACAAAACTCATTTGAGGATCTGAATCAGGCAGATCTGTACCCCACTGAGTTCCCTGGTCAGACTGCACCCCCAACTTGGTTCTGCAGATGAGCAAAGCCACTGGTTGAATTTACTGTTTGGGTACTGCAGGTGTGAACTCGATCTGCCAAGTTCTGTGTGTTGGTTGTTGCAAGCCCCTCTTCCCTTCTCTGTCACAATCAGACTCACAGTGTCTGAGCCCTGCAGATTCCCCTGAAACCCCCCATGGGGTGAGACCAGAGTAGGGGCTTCCAAAAAGTGACCCACAATGCTAGGGGAAGGTTATTGTTCTCCTTGGGTTCTGTTTGTCTGCTGGAAGAACCAGAGGCTCAGTTGGTCCTGTGCTGTCTTGGGGGAGGAGTAACAGTGCAGCCAACATGTAGCCAATTCTCTTACCCTTCTAGTGCAATCTGTTCTCGTCTATGAAGTGCAGGGGGTGCTTCAGCTTAACCCCCATGTTTGAAGAGTCTCTCAGTAGTGTCTTGTTCTTGAATAGATGTTAGTTCTTTTTGTGAAGGGGAGTGAAGTCAGGAACACCTCATGTTGCAGTCTTGGTGATGTCACATCCTATGTTATTATTTTTTGAATTGAGATATAATTGACATATAATGTTGTATAAGTTTAACATGTTGTACAGTGTATTGATTTGGTACATTTATATATTGCAATATGATTACCACTGTAGCATTAGCTAATACCTCCATCACGTCACCTAATTATCATTTCATTTTGTGGTGAAAACATTTAAGATACAGTTTCCTAGCAACTTTGAAGTATGTAATACAGTATTGTTGACTATAATCACAATGCTGTGCTTTAAATCTCCAGAACTTACTCATTTTCTAACTGCAAGTTTGTACCCTTTGACCACCATCTCCCCAATACCCCCATCTCCTAGCCCCTGGTAACCATTATCCTACTCTGTTTCTATGTGTTTGGCTTTTTCCACACGTAAGTGAGATCATACAGTATTTGTCTTTTTCTGTCTGACATCTCACTAAGCATAATGCTCTCAAAACCCATCCATGTTGTCGCATTTAGACATTGCAGATTTATTAATTTCATAATCAGGAACAGATGATGACTATTATATATATTTAAAAAGTGGAAGTTCAGAAAGTTGAGGCAAAGTAAAAATCAAGTACAAGAAGCATTGGGAAATGAGCAGAGTACACAAAATACATCCCATGAAGTAGTAGCTTTAACTAGTCCAATTAAAAGAATACCATAATATAACATTCATTGAGTTCTTTCTCCATGCTAAGACTGCTTTAAGTACTATGTAGGTGGAATTCATTTAGTTCTTCATATCACCCATGAGGAAGGTACTATTCTTTTTTTTTTTTTTTGGAAGGTACTATTCTTATAATTTTACGGGTGAGGAAACTGAGGTACAGAAAGTTTAAGTTATGCATTCAAGGTTATAGAGCTAGTAAGCAGCAGAGCTGGGCTATGAAGCAGTCTAGATCAGTCTAACCATTGTACTAGACTACCTTCTTACAGGATGAGCTCTACGTGAGTCATGTAAGATAAAAGCAAATAAATTTCTTAGGATAGGCACAACAATTCTTGATGCTAAGACAAGAAATACATTCCTCCTGAATGGCCTCATGAAAGTGACACTTCTCAATTTAATGATGAACATCCTCAACAATATCCAAGCAGACACACTGATAAGTTTCATAGAACTGCTTATTATAGTGCTCTCTCAATGTGAGTCTGTGGCCTTGCATTACAGCACAATTTATTAAAAGCCTTTATGTCCTAAAAGAGCCCATAAGTGGAGAGTGAACTGAATTGATTAATGGAGGAACACTGACACAACGAAAAATCTTTAAAATAATTCTCTTTTGTACTGAAACATCTTTAAAATAATTTAGAGGAATCAAAGAATGATTGGGGGCTTTGCCACAAACTTGAAACTCAAACAGGACTTCTGAAGGAGTAAGAAATCTCAAACACAAGAATAAGATCACAATTAGTAGGAAGGACTGTTTGTGTTGGGACAAAATGGCCTGATAGTTATGCATATGCCTTGCTCTGCTGGATGCAAACTGCCCTGGGAAGGGTGTGGTCTGGGGAGAAGCAACTCTCTCCAGCTGAGGCCGATCCTGAAGGAGCTGACACCTGGAGGCTGTCTGCTGACTGTGTTTCCCACAACTGGGCATACAGTCTTTCCTTAAAAGGGGATGTGGCACATATATACAATGGAATATTACTCAACCATAAAAAGAAACGAAATTGAGTTATTTGTAGTGAGGTGGATGGACCTAGAGTCTGTCATACAGAGTGAAGTAAGTCAGAAAAAGAAAAACAAATACCGTATGCTAACACATATATATGGAATCTAAGAAAAAAAAAAAAGGTCCTAAAGAACCTAGGAGTAAGATGGGAATAAAGACACAGACCTACTAGAGCATGGACTTGAGGATATGGGGAGGGGGAAGGGTAAGCTGTGACAAAGTGAGAGAGTGGCATGGACATATATACACTACCAAACGTAAAATAGATAGCTAGTGGGAAGTAGCTGCATAACACAAGGAGATCAGCTAGGTGATTTGTGACCACCTAGAGGGGTGGGATAGGGAGAGTGGGAGGGAGGGAGATGCAAGAGGGAAGAGATATGGGAACATATGTATATGTATAACTGATTCACTTTGTTATAAAGCAGAAACTAATACACCATTGTAAAGCAATTATACTCCAATAAAGATGTTAAAAAAAAGGGGGGATGTGGGTAATACATCTCTGTCCCTATAAAAATATGATAAAGAATTCTCTGGACTATTTATAAGAGATAGTAGAACATTAGATTTTTGTGTAAGTTTCAGATCTGAGGTAGGAAGTGACCTTGAGAAATTTGGGCCTTACTATGCCTGTTGTATAACTGTAGCCAATAATAACCTATTACTTTAATCTCTTGACACATATGTTGGGAGTCGGTGGCTGTTCATACTGAATGAAGAATCCTGATTGTTGTGGGTATGTAACAGCATGTGGTCAGTCTGGTGGGATTAGTGGCTGTTTTAGTCTGCTCGGCTTCTGTAACAAAATACCATAGATTGAGTGCCTTAAACAACAGAAACTTCTTAGAATTCTAGACGTTGAGAAGTCCAAGAACAAGACGCTGGAGAGAGAGTTTTCATTCTGAGGCTTCTTCTGTTGGCCTATATGTAGCTGTGTTATCGTGCTGTGTGCTGAAGTGGTCTTTCCTCAAAACATGTGCATGGTGCATGGAGGAGGGGGGAGAGAGAGAGGCAGGGGAGGGAAGGGAAGGGAAGGGGAAAGAGAGAGAGAGAAAGAAAGAAAGAATATGAATGAGAATGAGGGATCCCTTCCTTCCTCTTCTTTTAAGGCTACCAGGTCTATTGAATTAGAGCCCCACCCTTATGATATCATTTAACCTTAATTATCTCCTAAATACAGTCCTATCTCCAAATATAGTCACACTGGAGGTTAGGGCTTTGACATATGAATGTTGGAGAGATACAATTCAATCCATAACAGTTGGTAAGCAGTTGGGCAACAATGCTTACAGCAGAGGTAAGCAAACTGTAGCCCATGAGCCAAATCCAGCCGGTGGCCCATTTTTGTATGGCCCATGAGCAAAGAATGTTTTCTTATATTCCTAAATAATTCTAAACAAAAACTCAAAGAATATGTGACACACTATATGGGGCCCACAAAGCCTAAAATATTTACTCTTTGACCCTTTACAGAAAAAGTTTGCCAATACCTGGCTTAGAATCAGGATCAGACTTAGTTTCAGGTAAATATTCTGAACCCAGTTTCTGTAGCTCAGAAAAAGAGGATTAGAAATTATGTTTATTACACTCCTTAGGAGGAAGGGATTAGTCTGCTTATTAGTTGGGGCAGGAGATATTTCTTAAATGGACAATCAGAGTGAGAGGACCAACCCAGATGAGGCCTCTTGAGTTGGATTCCTAGTCACTTTGGGCTTTTTGTTCTCTCTGTTCTGGAGAATGATGGCACATGCACCTGGTCAACAATGGGTGAGCAACATGCAGCCTATTGTGAGTAGTGATGGAGATGCCTTGGAAGGTCTGGTTAGGGAGAGCACCTAAACCAAGTTAGGTGCCCAGGATATTGGTAATATGAGTGACAGGAATATCAAAGAATGATGGAAGTATAGATGATACTAGAGTAGATGGTCTAGGTGATGGTCTAGTTGGGTGACCACAATGAAAGAAGGAGGTCATGTGATGAGAAACTTGATTGTATTGTGGCGGATAAATTTAGAAACCCAGATATATCTGAGTGCTTTGGGATGGTCTATTTTGGTGAAATTTTACTTTGTTCCTTTGAGGCAGTCAGAAGTTACTGGAAAATTATAGGCTATTCACACTCAAAGGGCTTTACTCTGTTGGCCTCACATGGTCAGTGCAACCACCAGGTAGGATGTCTGGTCTCTAACATCTTGCTATCCTAGAATCCATAAGTAAATACTTAAAGGCTAATTGGGAGTCTCTAATGAAGAAAAAGAATAACAATCCAAATGATGAGATAAGATAATCTCTGACTTATTGTACAGTTGTAGGCTATGAAATCAAGGATAAATTCATCTGTAAATTCCAGGCACACTCAACAGGGTTTAAGAAAGATATACTTTCAGATCTAGTATGTTTAAAATACATTCCTTTAAAAATTTCAATTATAGCTTCTGTTTTTCTTTAGGTTATTTTATTAAGACAACCAAGAATTTGAGACCATGACTACAGCTCAGCTGAACAAGAACTTCAGTCCTGTAAAATGTTATTTGCTTCATGGTAGAATGCTGCTGATACTGCTTTGAGTTTATATCAGCTTCACTGAACTTAACTTGTTTAAGCAGAAAGGATCCTGCTGAAATCCCTGTTGCTTGACAACCCCATAAATGCATGCTGGGTATTGACTGTTCCTTTAGAAAGAACTCCTTAGTTGATCATTTGGTTCAGCGACGTGTGTTATAATTTTTTTTCTCTCCTCATGCCTTATTACCCAGTTAAAATACTTTTATTAGAACAGAGAACTGTGTACATTTTGTTCTTGGGTTTTTACTCAGCAAGACTCACTATTTCCTCTTAGAGGAGATTTCACATTAAGGAAAATGAAAATGAGTATGACGTTTTATTTTATTTAGTTCTTGGTTGATACTTTCTACCAACTGAGTTTCAAGGGCATTCACCCAAAACTTACGCATTTATACATTAGCTATGTGAAAGTGTAGGTGCCAGAAAAGAATCCAACATAAGCTTTCAAAATAGGGGAAAATTTACTGAGTATTAAAGGTCATCTAGCTTCCTGAAGAGTTGTATAGAAAAGGTCAGCTCCTGTATGAAGCAGGGTGTAGAGGTGCATGAAGTTGTCCATGTTTCACCTTTAAATCCTCTACAAGGATGGCAGACAGTAGAAAATATTAAGGCAAAAGACAAAATAATATATGATGTCTTGAATGTTTTGCCAGAAGTGTAGACTTCTCTCTGCTTGTTGAGGATAATAGGACTGGAAGGAAAGCTTCTGTTACTGGGCTGTGGTCAACCATGGAGGAAGAGGATGATTCAGTGCTCACAACTGATGCTGTCATGCATCCTCTGTTGTTTTCTTAGAACTAAAAACAAGAGAATGGCAAGTTATGAGTTCTCAAACAAACAAAATCACAGGAGATTAAAGATTTATCATTAGCAGAGATACGTGCCCAGGGATTTAAAAAAAATAAAGTATAATTTTAAAAGATTGTATCTTATGTTGGCTCAGATACATTTTTGGTTAATTTTTTTTTATATATAAGTAACTCTCAATTGTGTATGATAATGGGGTCAGGGGAAACATGGGAAACAAATCCAAAGACAGGAAATTCTCAGTTCTTAATGGAGCCCATGATCCTGTATCCTCCAGCATAAACATGTGACTCTGAGCTGCTGATAGCTGTGTCTCATTTCTTTTCTACTTCTTTGTTCATTCCCTGTTAGAGATAGTGGTGGATAATAAAATAACCAGAAGACTAGGGACAGAGGGCTAGATAATTAATCAGTTAACTGGGTAACCATTCCTTAAAATTTGATGATTCATTCTGCAGTGAAATACTGCATTTTAAATACTGACTATTCATTTTATAAATTATAAAGTAGTTTTAGATCCTAACCCAGTCTTTATTTTCTAGAGCAACTTTGTACTTGGACAATACAAACTCTTAGTTTTACCCAAGGAGAGGCTATTGTCTCAAATCATATAATACATTTCATGAAAGTAGAGATTAATTTTAGATTGCTAAAGGAAAAAATCTAGTGCCATTTTCCCCATCCATTGGTGCAAAACAGTATTTATTGAGGCATTTTCTGTGTACTAATGCATTACAGAAGAGTTAATGAATTTGAATGTCTACCATGATGGACCTGCAGAAGAGAACCTGCCAGCCCCTGTGTGGGTTTTGCATTTAACAATAAAAAAGGAAGGAGTGATTATTATGTCTAAATCTTTGTGGAATTTAAATAATAAGGATTATTATCAATTATTAGTATTACTTCAAAGTTGGTTCTAGACTCTTCATCATGACCTTTAAGGTCCTTCAATATCTCATCCTTATTTTCCAGATCATGAGAACATATCTGCTACCACCTTCATTTGAGTTTTGTCAATTTTAGTTGAGATTCTGCTGGAAGGAAGTGACTTCTGGGGTTCCTGGTACTCAGAATATAGAATAGGGCACCAACTTAATGATTGTGTGTGCTTGACATAGGGGATTTGAAACTCCATGTTGAATGAAAAGAACTGCACTGAATGAACTTTGTTAGTAACTGCTCCTACCCATTTTGGTAGGATTACAATTATGGGTTCTGGGTCCTTTTGAGCTAGTGTCTCCAGGATTTGAATCTTGAATATACTAAACTGAATTTCTAGTCTCTGATGAAATAGTGAATACAAACTAGAGTCAATTTACATGAGACTGTCCACAGAGAATGTGTTGTTATTCTGCAAAAGAATCATACCTGCCTTAACATCAAAAGTATTTTCTCTAACTGTGGCTGTCATGATTTTGGAGTAAAGATTAAAAAATGGAAGTTAAATGGATATAAGTTCTCAAATCTTTAAGCGTCAGCTACCTCTACTGAGCCTACACTCCCATTTCAAGATATTGAGGCAGGGAATTCAACTGCCACAAACTCATAGTAATACTCCTTCAACATTTATAGTCCTTGGCATTTACTCCAAGTGCCAGTTAGGACATCTTAATTGGCATTATTTTGGTTTCCAGATTAAAGAGGAGGTAATTAGGAAATTTCCCCCAGACTTTTAATTTTTCTATCAGAAAACACATACAAAAGTGGAAAGAATAGTATAATGAACCCCCATGTACATCTTATCCGGTTAAAACAATATTAAACCCATGAGTGATTTTGTCTCATCAAGTCCCCATCCTGAGTTATTTTGAAGAAAATCTCAGACATAAATTAATTTCATTTTAAAGCAATTCAGTATGTATATCTAAAGACCCCTTTCTCTTTTATATTAAAAGGAAGTGACAGGTTATAAGTTTTTAAATATAACCCAAGAAAATGTGTACCATTAACATATATTTTAACTTTTATTGTATAAATACACATTAGTGGGATTGCTGAGTTTTATAGTTAGTGTATATGTAACTTTATAAGAAACTGACAAACTCTTTTTCAAGTGGATGTACCATTTTGCATTCCCACCAGCAAAGTTGAAGAGTTCCATTTTCTCCATATCTAGTTCAACACCTGGTGTGATCAGTCTTTTTAATTTTAGTCATTCTAGTGAGTGTGTAGTTTACATCTCATTGTAGATATAATTTATCTTTCTCTAATGAATAATCACGTTGGATGTCTTATATTCCACTTATATATCTACTTGGTAAAGTATCTGCTAAAATCTTTTGCTAATTTTTATCAGCGTGTTTGATTCTTGTTGTTGAATTGGAATACTTAAAAAACAAACAAACATATTCTGGATATGTTTATTATCCAGATATATTAAACTTAAAAGTTATATATATTATTAAATATATATATTTAATAATATAATATAATATATATATAATATAATAATTATATATATATATTATCCAGATATATTAAACTTAAAAGTAAGTATATTAAAACTTACCCTTTATTAGAGGTAAGTTTTTTCCTCTTACTTATTTATGTTTAAATTGAGGTATAGTTGACATATAACATTATGTTAGTCTCAAGTGTACAACATAATGATTCTATATTTGTATATATTTCAAGATGATCACAATAATTCTAGTTAATATCTGTCATCATACATAGTTATAAATATTTTTCTCGTGATGAAAACTTTTAAGATATATTCTCTTAGCAACTTTCAGATATACAATACAGTATTATTAACTATCATCACCATGCTGTACATGACATCCTCATGACTTATTTTATAACTGGAAACTTGCACCTTTTGACCCCCCTTCACCCATTTGCCCCCCCACCCCCACCTCTGGCAGCCACTGATTTGTTCTTTATGAGCCCAGCTTTTTTTTTAAAGAAGATGTTGGGGGTAGGAGTTTATTAATTTTTTTATTTCTGCTGTGTTGGGTCTTAGTTTCTGTGCGAGGGCTTTCTCTAGTTGTGGCAACCGGGGGCAACGCTTCATCGCAGTGCGCGGGCCTCTCACTATCGTGGCCTCTCTTGTTGCGGAGCACAGGCTCCAGACGCGCAGGCTCAGTAGTTGTGGCTCACGGGCCTAGTTGCTCCACGGCATGTGTGATCCTCCCAGACCAGGGCTCGAACCCATGTCCCCTGCATTAGCAGGCAGATTCTCAACCACTGTGCCACCAGGGAAGCCCGTAGCTTTTTTTAAAATTCCATATATAAGTGATATCATGTAGTATTTGTCTTTCTCTGTCTTATTTCATTGAGCATGATGCCATTAAGGTCCATCCATGTTGTAATAAATTACAAGATTTCCTTCTTTTTTCATGGCTGAATAATATCCCATTGTATGTATATACCACATTTTCTTTATCCGTTTAACTGTCAGTGGACACTTAGGCTATTTCCATGTCTTGACTATTGTAAATAATGCTGCAGTGAACATGGGATGCATTATCTGTTTGAATTAGTGTTTTCATTTTCTTTGGACAAATACCCAGAGGTGGAATTGCTGAGTCATAGGATGGTTCTATTTTTAGTTTTCTGAGGAATCTTGATACTGTTTCCACAGTGGTTGCACCAATTTACATTCCCACTAAAAAGGTAGAAAAATAAGGGTTCCCTTTTCTCCACACCCTCACCAGCACTTGTTATTTCTTGTCTTTTTGATAATAGCCATTCTGACAGGTGTGAGTTGATATCTTATTGGGGTTTTGATCTGCACTTCCCGGATGATTAGTGATGTTGAACATCTTTTCTTGTAGCTGTTGGCCATCTATCTGTCTTCTTTGGAAAAATGTTCAGATGCTCTGCCCATTTTTAAACCAAATTGTTTGTTTTGCTATTGAATTGTTGCGTTCTTTATGTATTTTGAATATTAGCCCTAATCAGATATATGATTTCCAAATATTTTCTCCCTTTCAGTAGGTTGCCTTTTTACTTGTTGGTGGTTTTCTTTGCTGTGCAAAAACTTTTTAGTTTTGTATAGTCCTGCTTGTTTATTCCTACTTTTGTTGCCCTTGCTTTTAGTGTCAAATCCAAAAAAATCATTGCCAAGACCTATGCCAAGGAGCTTATTGTCTGTGTTTTCTTCTAGAAATTTTATGATTTCATGTCCTATGTCCAAGTCTTTAATCCATTTTGAGTTAATATTTTTTTATGGTGTAAGATACTGATCCAGTTTCATTCTTTTGCATGTGGCTGTCCAGTTTTCCCAGCACCATTTATTGAAAAGACTGTCTTCTCTGATTGTATATCCTTGACTCCTTTGTCATAAATTTTGTGTGAGTTTATATGTGTGGGTTTATTTCTGGGCTGTCTGTTCTATTCCATTGATCTATGTGTCTGTCTTTATGCCACTATCATACTGTTTTATTTCTATAGCTTTGTAATATAGTTTGAAATCAAGGAGCATGGTACTTCTAGCCTTGTTCTTTCTCAAGATTGCTTTGGCTATTCAGGGTCTTCTGTGGTTCAACACAAATTTTAGGTTTGTTTGTTCTGTTTCTGTGAAAAATACCATGGGTATTTTGATAGGGAATGGATTGCATCTGTAGATGGCTTTGTGTAGCATGGACATTTAAAAATATTATTTCTTTAACCCATGAGCATGGAATATTTTTCCATTTATTTGTGTCTTCTTCATTTTCTTTCATAATGTCTTATAGCTTTCAGTGTATAGGTCTTTCACCTCCTTGGTTAAATTTATTCCTAGGTATTTTATTTTTCTTGATGAAATTGTAAGTGGGATTGTTTTCTTCATTTATCTTTCTGATAGTTTATTACTAAAAAAATGCAACAGATTTTTGTATGTTGATTTTGTATTCTGCAACTTTAATGAATTTGTTTATTAGTTTTAATAGTTTTTTGGTGGTATCTTTAGGATTTTCTATATATATCACATCATCTGCAAACAATGACAGTTTTACTTCTTCCTTTCCATTTTGGATGCCTTTTATTTCTTTGTCTTGCATAATTGCTCTAGCTAGGACATCAAATACTATGTTGAATAAAATTTGTGAGAGTGGACATCTTTGTCTTGTTTCTGATCTTAGAGGAAAAGCTTTCAGCTTTTCATCATTGAGTATAATGTGGACTACAAGCTTGTCATATATAGCTTTTATTATGTTGTGATATGTTTCCTCTGTACTCACTTTGTTGAGAGTTCTTATCATAAATGGATGCTGGATTTTTTCACATGTTTTTTCTGGATCTATTGAGATGATCATATGATTTTTATCCTTCATATTTTTAAGTGGTGTGTCATGTTGATTGCTTTGCAGATATTGAACCATCCTTGCATCCCTGGAATAAATCCCAATTGATCATGATGTACGATCCTTTTAATGTATTGTTGAATTTGGTTTGCTAATATTTTTTTGAGGATTTTTGCATGTATGTTTATTGGGGATATTGGCCTGTACTTTTTCTTCTTATGGCATCCTTGTCTGGTTTTGATATCAGGGTAATTCTGGCCTCATAGAATGTATTTGGAAGTGTTTCCTCCTCTTGTATTTTTTTGGAAAAGTTTGAGAAGGATTGATGTTAGTTTTTTAAAAATATTTGGTAGACTTCTTCTGTGAAGCCGTCTGGTTCTGGATTTTTGTTTCTTGGAAGGTTTTTGATTACTGATTCAGTCTCCTTACTAGTGTTGACCTGAAAAGATAGGTTACCAATTATTTCTCCAGAAAAGATTCTCTTTTTAAGGATCAATAAAGAATTGCAATTAGGTGTCTGCAACCCCGGTAAGCCACATTGCAAGTCTCTACATGGCAAGAGAAGGGGAACACTTTTATAAGAGAGAAATGGAGGTTGGGATAACTATAGTAAACAGAGTCCATGGCTTTTCATTGCCTGAGTCCTTGCCAGGAAAGAAGAAAAGTCTTTTGCCTTCCTGTAGGGCTCTGCTGTCATCACAGGGCGCAAGAACTCTCCATTCAGGTCTCCCAACTCTACTTAATTGAGGTTTCTGTTAATTGATTTTTTACATTTCCCTCTCTTGATCAAGCTCTTTCTCTGAAAGCATTGCTGATCAAGAGTCAGGTCTTCTAGTGTTAGCAACTTTTCGTCCCTCAAGGTTAGGAGGACCTTTCTTGGATGTAGGGTCTCATGTTGGAGGGAAAGTACACAGATTGGAAACCAATTAAAGTCACATTTAAGGAACAAGGAGGGTTAGGAGGGAAAACTCTCAGACACTTCTTATCTAAAGTCCATGTGTTATCATTGACATTAGAGAGCATCTAAAGTGTTTTTCCATCATCAAAGATTTGGTGACAGACTTCCCACAGACATGGTCTGGCTGTCTTGAGAAAGCTGTCTCATCAGATGTTGTCTGCTTCAGTTCCAGGAAATCTTTACTTTCGGGTTACCAAAAGATATGCAGGTCGAGTCTGGGTTCAGTGCTTTCTCTTAGTATGTCACATTAATCCAGGAGTCTATTCCTTGGAATTTGATGGCACAAGGTTTGGTTAGCAGTACTTGGTAGGGTCCTTTCCAAAGAGTTTGAATAGAGTTCTTCTGGGGGTGTTCTTCCAATAGATGAATCTCTAGGTTGCAGGATGTGATGCTTAAGGTCTTTTTTTCCTGAGGGTGTACTGTCAAAATATGTTTATTTTTAGTAGAAGCAATTAGGCCTTTATAATATTGGAGTATCTCTCCTTTTATCAGCTGTGGGTCAAAAGAAGCAAGAGCCAAGTGCATTGGGCATCCTGTGACTGTCTGAAAGGGTGAGAGTTTGTGAAGTCCGAAGAGGTGGGTCTGGGATTTAGAAGAACCAGTGGCAATGCTTTTGACCAAGGTATTGGGAGTGCATCTACAAATTTTGCCAACTGAGTCTTAGTGATGCTGTTAATGTGTTCAGTTAAACCAGAGGATTGGAGATGGTAAGCACAGTGAAAGTGTCGTAGAACCGGGAAAAAGCACAGGCTTTTGAAACACTTGGCCAGTAAAATGGGTTCCTAGATGACTATGAAGTTTGAGAGAAGTTCCCCAAGTAGGGATAATCTTTTCCAAAAGGACTTTAGCCACTGAGGAGGCAGTAGCCTGTCTGCAAAGGAAGACTTCAGTCCAGTGTGAAAACACACAGACCATGATAAAAACGTATTTATATCCATTAGATGTAGAGTTGTGTGAAATCCATTTTCCAGACCTTGAATTATCTATTAGGCAGTTTAAGATGTCTGTGAGCAGTAAGAACAGGCTTCCCTGGACAAGTGGGACAAGTGAGGTAGGCACTTTCTGTGGCCTTTTTAATGTTTCCTCACCAATATTGATTCATGAAGGCTATAATTTTGTCAGTAGATCAATGATTTAATGCATGTATAGTGGTGAGGAGTGGGAAATTAAGTCTCTTGGACTTAATTTCTGGGTCCAAGGACTGGGTTCTTATTTAGTCCAAAACAGAGCTTTCCCTTTTTATCAAAAAAACAATTGTTGAATTGTTTTATCTTTTGTTTTCCCATCTTGTTTTTCCTTTTCTGAGGCCAATTATTGGGCTAGTTTTTTTCTAAATTATCATTTTGGGAAATATTCCTTTGGACCATGACAGAAGTTTGGCTTCCATTGGTTCCTTTAAGGTCAGCATTTCTTACAGAAATGTCAGCAAGGTGATTTCCCTTAGCTTCCAGGGAGTCAAGATTAGAATGCCCTGGAATCTTAATAATAGCTAAAGTGACAGGTAAAAGGATGCCATTCAATAATTTCTGAACACAGGGACCATTTTTAATTGTGTTTCCACTGGAAGTAAGGAAGCCACATCATTTCCACAGCATTTCAGAATCATGAGCAACTCCAAAAGCATATCTACTATCAGTATTAATATTGACAATTTTGTCCTTGGCCAAAGTACAAGCCTTTGTAAGGGTGTATAATTCAGCTTGTTGGGCCAGAGTAGCCATAGGTAAAGGTGCTGACTTGACAACATCAAAAGGAGTTGCAATAGCATACCCAGCACAGTATTTGCCATTGTCATCTTTAAATAAGAACCATCAGTGAACAATGAGCAGTCAGTGTTACACAGTGGAATTTCCTGTAGATCATTATGAGGAGGTGGTCCATCAGCATTAAGCAGTCCTGAGGTATTTTGTTGGTGACAGAGGGGGAGAAGAGTAGCCAGGTTAAGGTTATTACAACATAAATGAGTTATGTGAGGATCCTTTAACAAAGGGCGAGGCAGCTGACTGAGAAGTGTTGAGTGAGATGAGAATTCAGGAGGGCTTCTACTGCATGAGGTACAAAAATGGTTAAAGGGGATCCCACAATGATTTTCTTAGTCACCCTAACCAAAAGGTTAGTGGCTGTAATGGCTCTAAGGAAAGGGGGTGTCCCTGTGCCACAGAACAGTTGCTGACTACAGTACCCTATGGGTCGATAGTGATCCGCGTGTTGGGGTGAGTACCCGAAGGACATTTGTTTCCCTTTCATATACAAAAGGGAATCTGATAATTGGGATGCCCAAGGACAGGTGGGTTCATCAAACTCTACTTTAAGGCCTTGGAAGCTTTCCTCCAGTTCTTCCCATAAAATTGGGTCAGGGTTTTTATTGCTGAGTAAAACTTATAGAGGTTTGGCCATAAGAGAGAAATTTGGAATCCAATTTTTGCAATAACCAATTAGCTTGAGGAACCCTTGCAGTTGGTTCTTAGTTTTGGGTTTTAGGAAACGTAGGACACTAGGAAGTCTATCTGATCTAGGTGTGGCCCTTGCTCTTATATCAGATGCCCTAAATATCAAACCTGGGTTTGGGCAAACTGTAGTTTTTCTTTGGTGACCTTTTGTCCCATTAAGGCATAAATCAACTACAGTAAAGAATTTACTTTCAGTGGGAATGGATGTTAACAATGTATGAGGGTTAGGAACAGCAAGGCTTCAAAGGATAACAATGTTGTTTATTGCTTGGAGGTCCTGGACAAACTGCCACCCTTGCCTCTTAGGTTTTCACATGAGGCCTTGAGTCTTATAATCTTCTATCATGGGCTTTACGCCTTGAAGGACTTCTTATAGGTCATTTATTAATTCGTTGAAGAGGTTTTAAGGGGTCTACTTGAATTTTTTTTGTTGTTGTTGTTGCGGTATGCGGGCCTCTCACTGCTGCAGCCTCTCCCGTTGCGGAGCACAGGCTCCAGACGCGCAGGCTCAGTGGCCATGGCTCATGGGCCCAGCCGCTCCGTGGCATGCGGGATCCTCCCGGACCGGGGCACGAACCCGCATCCTCCGCATCGGCAGGCGGACTCCCAACCAGTGCGCCACCAGGGAAGCCCGGTCTACTTGAATTTTGATGGGAGGTGTGCTGTGAATTTTGCCAGCATCAGTTGGAGATTTTGCCCATAAGGAAAGTGGTAGCTCGTTCAATAGGGACAAATGATCAGTGTTTCCAGAATCTGCTCTAGTAGAGATTTATTTGTTCAGAGATGGAAAAAATAAAAGATGTCAAAGGGTCATTTAATTCACCTGGTGGAATACTTTGATGACTACTATCAATTTCTAGAATTATTTCCTTTTCT